>NC_051235.1:15301995-15509495 GCF_015220715.1 Pygocentrus nattereri | reverse complement strand
TCAACCTATATTCAATTGAATACACTACAAAGACAAGATATTTCATGTTCAAACAGATAAACTTTATTTTTTTGCAAATATTCACTCATTTTGAATTTGATGCCTGCAACATGTTTCAAAGAAGTTGGGACAGGAGCATGTTTACCGCTGTGTTACATCACCTTTCCTTTAACAACACTCAGTAAGCATTTGGGAACTGAGGACACTAATTGTTGAAGCTTTGTAGGTGGAATTCTTTCCCATTCTTGCTTGATGTACAACTTCAGTCATATTTTGCGCTTCATAATGCGCCACACATGTTCAATGGGAGACAGGTCTGGACTGCAGCCAGGCCAGTGTAGTACCCACACTCTTTTACTAGGAAGCCACATTGTTGTAACACTTGCAGAATGTGGCTTGGCATTGTCTTGCTAAAATAAGCAGGGACGTCCCTGAAAAAGACGTTGCTTGGATGGCAGCATATGTTGCTCCAAAACCTGTATGTACCTTTCAGCATTAATGGTGCCTTCACAGATGTGCAAGTTACCCATGCCATGGGCACTAACACACCCCCACAACATCAGAGATGCTGGCTTTTGAACTTTGCACTGATAACAATCCGGACAGTCCTTTTCCTCTTTGGCCCGGAAGACACAACGTCCATGATTTCCAAAAACAATTTGAAATGTGGACTCGTCAGACCACAGGACACTTTTCCACTTTGCATCAGACCAGCTTAGATGAGCTCGGGCCCAGGCGTTTCTGTGTGTTGTTGATATTTGGCTTTCACTTTGCATGGCAGAGTTTTAACTTGCACTTGTAGATGGAGCGACGAACTGTGTTCACTGACAATGGTTTTCTGAAGTGCTCCTGAGCCCATGTGGTAATATCCGTTACAGAATAACGTCAGTTTATAATGCAGTGCCGCCTGAGGGTTCGAAGGTCACGGGCATTCACTGTTGGTTTTCTACCTTGCCACTTACTTGCAGAGATTTCTCCAGATTTTCTGAATCTTTTAATGATATTATGGACTGTAGATGATGAAATCCCTAAATTCCTTCCAATTACACGTTGAGAAACGTTCTTAAACTGTTGGATTATTTGTTCACGCAGTTGTTCACAAATTGGTGAACCTCACCCCATCCTTGCTTGTGAACAACTGAGCCTTTCAGGGATGCTCCCTTTATACCCAATCATGACACTCACCTGTTTCCAATTAACCTGTTCACCTGTGGAATGTTCCAAACAGGTGTTTTTTTGAGCATTCCTCAACTTTCCCAGTCTTTTGTTGCCCCTGTCCCAACTTCTTTGGAACATGTTACAGGCATCAAATTCAAAATGAGTGAATATTTGCAAAAAACAATAAAGTTTATCAGTTTGAACATTAAATATCTTGTCTTTGTAGTGTATTCAATTGAATATAGGTGGAAAAGGATTTGCATCATCGTATTCTGTTTTTATTTATGTTTTACACAACGTCCCAACTTCATTGGAATTGGGGTTGTATATGATGTATTCGGAAAGTCTTACATTTTTTTCTGTTGAGGCCTCGTGCTAAATAAAAAAAAGGCTACAAAAAACATTCTGCTGCACTGAAAGTTACCAAGAGCACAGTGACCTCATAATTCTTAAGTGGAAGAAGTTTGGAACAACCAGGACTCTTCCTAGAGCTGACTGCCCAACCAAACTAAGTAATCGGCAGTGAATGGCCTTAGTAATAGAGGTGACCAAGAACCCAGTGGTCGCTCTTGCTGAGCTTCAAAGATCCTGTGTGCAGACGGAAGAAACTTCCAAAAGGTTGACCATGACTGCAGCACTCCACCAATCTGGACAGAAGCCTCTACTCAGTAAAGGACACTTAAATGCCTGCATGAAGTTTGTAAAAAAGCACCTAAAGGATTCTCAGACTGTGAGGGAGCTTTTATTTAGCTTAATTCTAAGTGTTGTGTCTGGAGCAAATCAGGCACTGCTCATCACCTGCCTGATACCATCCCAACAGTGAAACATGGTAGCAGCATCATTCTGTGGGATTGTTTTTCAGCAGCTGGGACAGGGAGGCTGGTCAGGGTTGAGGGAAAGCTGAATGGAGCAAAGTACGGAGATATTTTTAAAGAAAACCTGATGTGCTCGGGACCTCGGACTGGGCCAAAAGTTTACCTTCCAACAAGACGAAGACCTTAAGCACACAGCCAAGACAACACAGAAGTGGCTTAGGGACAACTTTGTGAATGTCCTAGAGTGTCCCAGCAAGAGCTCTAACTTTGAACCCAATCGAACATCTCAGGAGAGTGTCCCAGCAAGAGCTCTGACTTTGAAACCAATCGAACATCTCAGGAGAGAGGATGTCTACTGATGGTCCTTATCCAACCTGACAGAGCTTGAGAGGGTCTGCAGAGAAGATTGGCAGAAAATCCCCAAATCCAGGTGTGCAAAGAATGGCATCAAGAATGCAATGGCAGCTGTAATCTCTGCCAAAGGTTCTTCAACTGAGTACTGAGTAAAGGATCTGAATACTTAAGTCAATACAATATTTTAGTGTTTCCTTTTCATTACATTTACAAAAAATTCACAAAAAATTCACTTATTCATTATGAGGTATCGAGTGCAGAATGATGGGGGAAAAATTTTCTTTTATTTTAGCACGAGGCCAAAACATAACAAAATGTAAAACAAATAAAAGGGTCTGAAGACTTGTATGTTGACCTCCCAGGGAACAAAAAACCCTAACTGGTAACTGTAGGATACAGGCCCCTTTAAAATAATATTTAAAGGAAAAAGGGTGTGCATCTTTGGGAGATTAACCGAGAAGACAAAAATAAGAAAAGGTCGAATACAAAGACAGAGAGACAGAGAAGAAGCAAGAAATAGGAGAATAAGAACTATTAAAAAGAGAAAGTTTAATTATAAGCAAAAGATAGAGTGAGAGAACAATGCAGAATAAAGGAGAGAAAGTTTGCTCTATGAGACATTCCGAGCCGCCGCGTGTTTCCCTCCTTGACCACAGGCCGCCAGAACTGACATCACCGTGGAAACACGCAGAGGCCGCGGGCCCCTTCACGTCTGCTCCCAATTACATACACACACTACCCACACACATGCTGCACAGTACACTGCACACACAACACACCACACTACACTATACTGTTCCACATGCACACATAGCACTTCAGAAGATTACAAAGCCTTCAGGAAATTCATGAGGTCTGCAGAAAATGAGACAGAGAGAGTTCCTATAGACTATACAGCCAGATTCTTTAAATACAGAACAGGTGAAACAGCATTGTGAACCACAGCCTCAAGTAGGGCTTTAAGTAAACAAAAGATTGGGCCTGGTTGGGGGTCTAAAGCATTTTTTCAACATGTGCGGTTGGCACAGTATCATACATGTAGAGTGGCGACGTGCTATGGATGTCTTATAAAACTTTCTATTAATTGCAGGCGTACTATATCCTAAGACTTATTATTAGTGGGGACCCAACAGCGGGTGCTGACAATTAAAAATGTTTAAATAATTCTAAATGGTGATCAGTCTTACACCTGACAATGCATATGAGAGCTAAACCCAGTACATGCGGATTGAATTGTGCTCAATAGAATTTAAATTCAATGAAATTTAGCGTCATGGTCATGAATTCCCCAGAAACCTATCATCATGCTCCACTAAACCCATTCAGATGGACATGCTAGGTTAAAGATGACAGACTAGACTGGATAGACACCTTCACTTCTTTATTTAGGAAGATGCATTAATGTGCCCAGGCAGAGCATACTGTGATGAGTCTCAGCTCTCAACTTTTACAAAAGTAAATATAATTCAATACTTTCACCTCTGCTCAAAAGTAAAGGAAGCAATGCCACTCACATCCCTAAAGGCCCAATAAGTTATGTAATCTCAGATAGGCTTGCTTTTATGGTTTCTGATGCTGAATGATATCTATGAAAATGCACACTATACATATTGCATGGTATATCACATGGTTACATAGCATATTGCACAGTTACAAAAGATTAGTGGCAGCCTTCTTAAAGCAAAACTTTGTGCTTGTGTCCTTTTTTCATTGATAACAGTTTGTCCATAGGTGCCACCTTGAATTAAAACATTTTCAACCTGTCTTTCATTAATGGTTGCCAGTGTTGGCTCACAGTGATGTGATATTATATCCACATATGCCCTCCTTTGAATTTAGTTCAGGTATGTAGGTTTAAGCTGGCTATTAGCAAAGTGCCATCAAACATGTCACACTCTTCTACTCCTTGTTTTGCTTGCCTGTGTGTCCTTAAGATGCCAGCTATTCAACATTAGGATCAATATGAATTCATAAGATGATTCATTTTTATTTTCCACTGTCTGCAGTCAAATCAAATCAAATTTTTTTGGTGGTCACAGTATATTTATAAACTATCCCCCAAAAAAGTGCCCTGCCTCTTTATAACTTGCACTTTCAAACTATTCAGTGGAAAAAAATGCAAATCTGGTAAACCTGCATGATGGGGAAAGAATCCATGAGTGAAATATGCGCATGCAGAAAACAGCTGTTTTTCTGGTTGCCGTAGTGATCCAGCATGCTCAAAATCCTAATTAAAATGATTACAATTGAGTTTCACTGTAACAGCTGTTTTCACACTGATCTAATCGGGTTCACAGCCCTGGCTTTTCTCAAGCTTTGCACTAGGTTTGCTCCCCTGTTCTTTAGTTTTGGAGGGGCCAATTTCATAAGGTGCAAATAACATTATTCACTTGTCAATGAAAAGTACAGAAAGCTAAGACAATTCTCCTTCTGCTGTCTGATGTCTGTCTCTCCATCTCTCCCTTCTTTCCCTTTTTCGAGGCTTTGTCTACGACTGCAATTACTCTTCTGAACTACTTCCAAGTAAGTTTTTCTTCCCAAGCCGAGTAGCTATCGAATCATGTCAGGATGACCTTCTAATTGCAAAAGTGCAAAACGGAGTCATGGGGTCCTTGGAAGTGGAACCAAATTCTGCAGAGGAAAACATTCTTTTCGGTCTTCTGTTTATGTTTTTCTTTGGAGCGTTCAGCATCCTTCGCCTGCATTTTTTTCAGCGCGGCATGCTTTTTCTTCTGCTCAGCTGGAACGTGTCCATTTTCCTTTGGAAATGAGCAGTGTTTTAAAAAGCATTCCTAAGATTAAAGATAGAGCGAGAGTTCAAAAGCATATCAGATCGCTCATCTGGGATTAAAGCGCTGCTAATGTGAGAGGGTCAAAGTTGCTCTGCATTTTAAGGAATGGGTATTAAGCATTACTGATAAGAAGCTGATAATTATAAGAATCACCATAAAGGTCAACCTCAATAGAAAACAGAATTGTTTATTATTAAAGTCTGTTATAAAAGGTCTGAAATCGAATGAAGAGGAAGAAGTTGTTAGTTAAGTGTTTCATCTTGTTTCAAATAGCTGCATATTTTACAATCTTGGTATGTCCACTTTTGGAACTGGTTAGAATAAGTAGAATGTTTGCTAAGGTTTTAAACCAAACTTATTTCAAGAGGTGCGGCGAAGTGTGCTGACAAACACCTGCACTGAATCAACCTCCCAAATTTGATTCAGCAGTGAAAGTTTGATGGTTCATGTTGCATGACACATGCATCATCAACATTTGGCCCTTGGTTTTTCAGTTCTGAGAGTGGAAATGTGGTATATTATTTTATGTGAAGAGCTTCAACAGCTAATTGACATCATCAATAATGTGGATAATAAAAAATAAGGGGCAACAGTGTTGTGACTACTGAGGTGGCAGGCGGTTTGTCACACTAGGGCCTATGGTGCACAGGAGCCCATGGCAACCATAGACTTTTTTTAGACCCCTCCAGGCTTGGACTGCCAATTGGGAGTGCCAAGTGAGAGATTTGGCAACAGGAAAACCGGTGTCGATTTTGGCACATTCAATTTTTGCCTTACAAAATTAATTCTGGTTCTACTTCCAAGTATGTCCGTCTTACAGATTTTAATGCTCAAGCTATAAATGTTACATTCAAGTGTATATCTATAGTAATTTAGGGGTTAAACCAGAAGCCCCCACTTCAAGTGGTGCAAGTGGTCTTGGTTTGCTGATTGCAAGTCTCATACAATGGATAGAGATTAGATGAAGCTGAAATTAGCTTCTTATTCTCATTTCCTGTTGCCTTAAAAGGTGTAGAAGTCACAAGCAGATGTCTGTACAGGCGTTAGATTACCTGCTGCCCTATTTAATTTGGAATGGGAATTAAAATAAGAAACAACAGCCTCAAGAGATCTCAAAAAGCATATCAGATTCAGAGCAATGGTGTCATACTGGTACTGGCTGGCATAACAGGCAGTGCTTTAGAGAGCTCATTACTTTTTTTGCCTTACTCATGTAGCAGTTTTCATATGTGAATCATGTAAAGATGGCAAGCTGCGGCAAGACAGTGGCAAAAACAAGGTGAAAAAGTTACTTAACCCCTTAAAATCACAGGCTTATTTTTATTAAGGCTTATTATTCAGTGATTGCAAGTACTACAATGCAAACTGCCTGAGCTGTTCTTAGGTTACAGAAGTGTGTAATAAACATTGGGCCTTCTGATGGGCCTGGCCTTTTAAGGGGTTAAGGAGGCTGAGGGCATATCTGAGCAGGTAGGCAGAGAGAAATGCTCATCTAAACTAAGCATTAGTTTGGTTTGAAGCATACTGACTGTCATGATTATGCCATATTAATAATAAAAGCTTTCACCAGTTTTGATTTTATTACTAGTTAGCCATCTTGGTTATCTCAGTCTAGCATATAAATAAATATTAGTAAGATGAAGAAGATAAAAGTTAGATAAAATTTAGACAAAAAATCATTTTCCAATCATTTGGCAATGCTGTGTGTGCATTTCTGTGTGTGTGTGTGTGTGTGTGTGGAGTTTAGGGTGGGCTGGTCTGCTTCATGTAACTCTTGGGTTGAAAACAAGTCCCAATCAGGCCCTGTCGTATGCTGTCATTAGCTGCCATCACAGGTTATGTCCAGTTTTATAACAGTGTCATGTTACCATCACCGGTAATTGTCATAACAAATGTCATAATGTTTGATGTCATGACAGCTAACTAGAGTACACAACAAAAATTTACGAGTTACATAAGCTGTCATGACATCAAACATGACATCTGGCGTAATGGAGCGTTTCAGTGATGTTTTTTATTTACACCAGCCACTTGATTCACTTCAGTAAATCATGCTCTTTGCACAAGCCTGTAACGGCCCAGCAATAAATACAATCAAAAGTTAAAATTGAGCTTTGTAACCTCTTTAAGCTCTGTGGCAGGGATGTGGTTAGCGCTTCTGGTTTAAAATGTGTTCCATTTTATATAGCTGTGATGGCAGTAGGACACTCTGCGGGTCTTCTAGGCCTTTACAGAAGGCCTATTGATTTAATACAGTTATCATACTTCCATTTAAATAGAGTATTGTGGTAATGCTCTCATTTATGATGCCATTTTAGGGCCACTGTTAGTAAAAATAAAAATAGTAGACTTTGACAATTAAGATGTAATATTTAGAGAAAAAAGTGGGCTAACTATAGGGGGGCTGCCATAACATTTTGCAAACCATTTGGTCATAATGTTGAACTTTCCTGGTATTAATTCTATGACTTTTTTCTCAAAATATTATGACTTTTCTAGAAATATTACACCTTCTTTCTTGAAATACTGCAACTTTAATCTTGAAATATTTTCTGAACTATTATATAACTTTTTTCTTGAAATATCATACTGTACAACTTTTTTTCTCAAATTATGAAGATGACTTTTTACTTGAAATATTACAACTTTATTCTCAAAGTCTACTATTTTTATTTTTATAAACTAAAATCTGTCATACTTATTTCATTAAGATTTAATTGAAACAAAATGTTTTTTGACATGCCAAACAGAACGGTATTCAGTCAGGATTTTTTCCTCCTTTGTATCTAGGGACTTAAAGCCAAGAGAGCTCTCCCCTTGGTTAAGACATGGGTTGGCAACATACAGCTCTTTTACTCCCCTGTTACAGCTCCAAAGCAGAATTAGACTTTTAGCTAAAAGTAAAATAATCCTCCTTTGCAATAAAATAAAGCTTTGCTGATCATTCTCTGATCAACTCTTTTAACAAACAATGGTCTTAAATGCTGGAGTTAATGTAGGCTATATCTGATAATTCACCCTTTAACATTGAAAACCGTTGCACAGATTGCTGGTCACCATAGTAATGCAGACAACAATCTCACATATCTAGTAGCTAATGAAAAGGCGAAGAGAGCGATTTAAGGTAAACATCGGTAATTTGGAGATAATTGGCATAATTTGCATGTACAATCACTCCAGCTGATTTCCTAATACGTTTAATCTGTCACAAGAAACTGTCAAATGCTAAAAAGTCCCAAAGTGGAAGTCAGCTTCTCGTTCAAATATTCCTGTTTCACGTTAAATGGTATAGCAGTTACATTCTGGTGCCTCGGGCACCATTTAAGGTGGAACGGGAAAATTAGATCAAGAAGCTGGCAAATCAGAAGCTGATTTCAGCCTCGTAAAAATTCAAACACTGAGAGACATTTTACAAGAAACTATTCTACTTTTGTGGAAACGTTTCCTGCTGGAGATGTGAGAAATGTGGCTGTAGTGGAGCTAAAGCTTAAAGTAGAGCAAAGTAAGTACATTTGTTAGCCTAGACTAGGACATTGGCACATAATGAGACATATTTACATTCAAGATGGTAAAACAGAGATAAAATGTTGTGGTTTGATCTTTGTTGAAAGGACATAATGGCTCTTCTTTACATTTGTGTTGCTGACCCCTGGGTTAGGACACCAGGACATGAACAAAGACCATGTTAGTTTAAGTAACAACATATTTAGGAAGTGACAGTGGATCAATCATGTTTTGATTTACAAAGCACTCACCAGTGCATTTCAGCCAGTTGTTATGGAAACATGTCAGCTTCATGCCAGGCCTCTTTACTTTTCTATAAAATTGCTACATATGAGTTATGTTAATATATTACAAGTGCAGAATGTCCTTTACAACATTTAAATGTTCATATTGGTTCTAATAGAATCCTTTGGGGCAATAGCAGAAATTAGCATTATCATAGAAGAGTTTTTTTTTCACATCTATAGCCCAAACTGAAGATAAGATAAGATAAGATAAGATAAGATAAGATAAGATAAGATAATCCTTTATTAGTCCCACAGCGGGGAAATTCACAGTATTACAGCAGCAGCAGAGTAACAGGAGTAAGGCACTCAGTAATAGAAATGGGAAACAGTATAAACCTTATCAACATTATAAATAATACAAAATTAAAGCTAAATCTCTAGACTATTTACAGGAAAATAAGGATAATAATAAAATAAAAGTTGCATAGAAATCTGTATTGCACTTAGGAACATAGGAACATATTGCACAAAGAAGAATGTTCGCATTCTGCATGTGTGTGTGTGTATTGTATGCTTGTATATTGTATGTGTGTATATTTTATGTGTGTGTGTATATTGTATGTGTGTATATAGTATGTGTGTGTGGTCTACTGGGAGCAGTGCTGGTTGAACAGTCTCACAGCAGCAGGAAGGAAGGACCTGCGATAACGCTCCTTCACACACTTGGGGTGAAGGAGCCGGTCACTGAAGGAACTGCCCAGTGCTGCCAGAGTCTCATGCATGGGGTGGGAGTAGTTCTCCAGCATGGATGCTAGCTTGTTTAGCATCCTCCTTTCTTCCACCTCCTGCACTGGGTCTAGAGGAGTCCCTAGGACCGAGCCAGCCCTCCTGATCAGTTTGTCCAGTTTCTTCCTGTCTGCAGTGGAGATGCTGCCACCCCAGCAGACCACTCCATAGAAGATGGCTGATGCCACCAATGTGTCAAAAAAGGTCCTCAGGAGTGGCCCCTGCACTCCAAATGACCTCAGTCTCCTGAGCAGGTAGAGTCTACTCTGTCCTCTCCTGTAAAGTGCAGCAGTGTTGTCTGACCAGTCCAATTTATAGTTAAGGTGCACACCCAGGTACTTATAGGAGTCCACTCTTTCAAAGTCCTGAATCAGTTCTCTGTACTCTCTGTCGTCCTCATTTGTGATGCGGCCGGGAATCGCTGAGTCATCAGAGAGCTTCTGTAGGTGGCAGTTTGGTGAGTTGTACATGAAGTCTGCAGTGAACAGGGTGAAGAGGAACGGTGCTAACACTGTTCCCTGTGGGGCCCCTATGTTACAGACCACCATGTCGGACCTCACATACTGTGGACTGTTGGTGAGGTAGTCCAGGATCCAGTGTGTTAGATGAAGGCCCACCCCTGCCTGTTCCAGCTTGTCCTTCAGGAGCCCAGGCTGTATGGCCCAGTTTGTACATTTATATTGAACGCTTGCTTTAAATTAGAATTAAACCACTCTCTGTAGAAAGGCAGATCTTCAAGTGGAATGGTTGGTGAGCTGGATAAAGAATTCCAAAAACGGTTCTCATGTTTCCTTCATAAGTTTCATTTCACTGTGGTGAAGCCCTCTTGATTTATTAGTAGTAAATGCTCTGGAAAGCTTACAGTACTGCTGCTATTTTTCATCGCTGATAAGAGTCGGTGTGTAGTGATGGCAGACTGCTCAGTGTTTTCACAGGTGATGGTTGTGTGTTATTTGGTAGGGATAGAGGGTGAGATGGAATAAAACTCAAGGAGAAAAGTAGAGATGGAGGGAGAAATGAATGGAGAAAGGGGTATAGAGGGTGGAATAAAGGAGCCAGAGTGAAAGAGATGTATGAGCGAGAGCAAGAAAGAGACAACTGTTTGAAGGTGGGCCATACGTTCTCCAGATGTTTCCAAACACACATAAACCCAGTCCTCCCTGCAGTAAAGCAGAGCTAGTTAGCATTGCTTGAAAGCATACCCAGAATGCACCACTGAACATTCTTCTTACACATTTATCCTCACGTAAATTACTGTAACTGTAGATGGCCTGCATTTGCACAGTCCTATTTAGACATCTGAACACTGAACACAGTGCACAATTTATATTCACTTGTGGAGTTTTTCCAAAATGTTTAACTCAATAAACAAACAGTAATGTATTAAGGACGAGAGAATGAGTTAAATTTTTGTTACTTACAAAATCAATATAACACCAGGGGCAGCCAAACCTTTGCATAGGACTGTATATGGTGTGTTGGTAAACTGCATGAACCCTCTTTACTAGCCTAATGCTAGTGTACATGCCAGTTAGCTGCACATTGTGGCAGGGGTGGCACTACAAAAGTTTTGAGGCAAAACATATTGTTTCTAAAAAAAAAACAGCTGGCTGAGTGAAGCAATGCAACTAGGCCACTGACTAAAATTCCCTTTAATGTCATGCTAACGACATGTCTTTAGAAACCTTTTCAGAGGTACTTTTTCTTTATTATTTTGTGCAAGTATCAATACTTTTACTTGAGCATTGATTTGGGCTTCTCAACTCACCTCTGACTCTGATCATGAACAGTGTCAGTGTTTGTTTTGATGCTGCTTCAGTTGGTGCAGCCTCAGACAGCAGTATTTGTTAGCTAATATCAGTGAAGAACATCAGGCTGTTTTCATACCCAATTCATTTTCTGGCCACAAGGCCACACCACAGTTTGATTTTCTGATGTTTTATCTTTTTCCTTTGGTTCAGATTGTGGATTGCAAGGGCTAAAGTGCGCTGAATTACGCATTTGCGTGTTTATTGTTCAGAGGTTTTGCAGGGATGCAAGTTACTCTCACTTTCACCACCATGAAAACATTAAAACAGAAAACAGTGGCACTGATCATCTTTGTGAATACCAAATTAAATTTAATTGATCAGGTCACTGATGCTTGGCCTAAATATTTCCTCCACAATTCATAATCAAATGCATATCATTAATTTATTGCTTGTCTCTTGTTATTTACAGCAGTTGCAGTGCAGGAACGAGTGCTTGCATCTCTGCAAAACTCCTGATCAACAAATAAAGCTCATGTGTGTGAGTGTTGGTACGGAATGAAATGTTAAAGCAGCACGTTGTCCAGGCAGTACAGAAAAAAACCACTGAATTCCCTTGTGAATGAGCGGTTCAGACAATTCGGGTGGAGCTTTGCATGTCAAAACCCAACTAAACAAAAAATTTGATTGACTCACATCATCCATGCCAGGTCTGAAAACACCTCCCAGCTGAAATGAAGATTCTGATGGGCTCTGCTGAGTTTTCATACTGATCAGGGCTTCATGCAGTTTAAGGAAAATGGAGGTTTTTATATGCGTGTCCTGAGCTTAAAAAGTAGTGGGGTGCCGCCACAGTTCTTTGAGAAGTTTTGCTGCGAATGCCTGCTCGCCACCGTGGTTCCAGTGGCCCTGCATTGTGATGTCATTGTTTAGCAGTGTGGTGCCTGTCTCATGATGCTGATGTAAATGTCTCAATGACAGAAGTTTAAAGCAAAAAGACTCACGTCTAAGCAGGTAAACATGTGTTTTTGTGTGTGTAGCTGTTGGATTAAGCTTTTTAAATTTATATTCTTGGTTTTCACCAGAGCATTATCTTATTGAGAAGGCTTAATCACTGGCAATTCTGGCCCAGTGATGATGCACTGAGTCAAGTTTATTGTGCAAATTCACAGATAATCACATTCTTAATGAGTGTGGAGATGTAGGGGTGTTCCTTTGCCATTTTAATAATTTCATGGGTAAAACAATAATATGTTAAATACTTAACAGTTTATATTTCTATGTTTTAATTTAAGACTTTAGGGATACTTTAATTACGTTGCAATATGTCTTTGTTGTCATCAACAATGACCATAGATTCTATGGGTTAAAGTTTGCGTGCAGATGTTGTGCTTACAGTACACAATACAAATTAAAGGTCTGCCAAGTAATAGCCTGCAAATATCATTTGTGTAATGACCTGAGCTTGACCACTTGAGTTCCTCCTCAACACAAACAAACTGCATCAGGAAGACTTATATAACAAAGCATTACATGACTTGGCATGTCATTAAATGTGTGTAGGAAATAACTCACCTATCTGCTGTAGAAGAGAACAGCATTCTTCTAGATCATGAACTGCTGTTGAGTCTTCTGGCACATGGCACATTCAGTATCTATGATCATGTTTGTTATTCATTATTTCATTATTGAGTTCTGTCAAAGCATTCATTATTTTGTTTCACTCATTTTATTTATTTATCTTATTTGTTTACTTTTAATTCAGAGGAAAGTTGACTAACTGCATTTTAGGACATGTCTATATTGATAATATGTAGTATACAGTGTACATAGTATACTGTATAGTATAGATGAGAAAATTATATTACAACATGTTGTTTTCGGCATTGTCCTTCTTGATTTACTCTCAGCCTGAATTAAAAATGATAAAGTTCAAAAGTTGGTGTAGCCAACTGCAAAGCAGAACAGATATTATCAAAGTAAGAGAATGAAATTAAAAAAAGGAATTAGTCATATATTAATGACTAAAATGAAATGAAATTAAACTTAAAAAAAGGAATTAGTCAAATATTAATGACTAAATGTTAAACCAGCCATTAGGGGTGTACTTTGTGTACTTCTGGTGCCGGTCCCAAGCCCGGATAAATGGTGAGGGTTGTGTCAGGAAGGGTATCCGGTGTAAAACTTGTGCCAAAACTGTCATGTGGATCACAAATATGATTGCCATACCGGATCGGTTGAGGCCCGGGTTAACAACGACCACCTCCGGTGCTGTTGACCAGCAGGGTGCCGGTGGAAATTGGACTACTGTAGGTCGAAGACCATCAAAGAGGAGAGGAGGAAGGCGGGTTAGAAGGCAGCGAGAGATAAGGAAAGGCAGGAGTGTGGAGGTTAGAGTAGGGACTCTGAACATAGGGACAATGACTGGTAAAGGCAGAGAGCTTGCAGACATGAAGGAGAGGAGGAAGGTAGATATTCTGTGTGTCCAGGAGACCAGATGGAAAGGAAGCAAGGCCAGGAACATTGGAGGTGGATTCAAACTGTTCTATCATGGTGTAGAGAGGAAGAGAAATGAAGTAGGGAAAATCCTAAAGGGACAGCTTGGGAAAAGTGTTCTGGATGTAAAGAGAGTGTCAGACAGGATCATGAGCCGGAAGTTGGAGGTTGATGGTGTAATTTTGAATGTGGTCAGTTCATATGCACCACAGGTTGGTTGTCAGTTAGAGAAGAAAGAGGAATTTTGGAGTAAGATGGATGAAGTGGTAGATGGTGTCCCTAGAGAGGAGAGATTAGTGATTGGTGCAGACTTCAATGGACATGTTGGTGAAGGGAACAGAGGGGATGAAGAGGTGCTGGGTATGTATGGTGTGAAAGACAGAAATGCGGAAGGTCAGATGGTTGTAGATTTTGCAAAGTGAATGGAAATGGCTGTGGTGAGGACATATTTTCAGAAGATGGAAGAACACAGGGTGACATGCAAGAGTGGAGGGAGGTGCACACAGGTGGATTATATCCTTAGCAGGAGATGCCACCTAAAGGAGATTGGAGATTGTAAAGTGGTACCAGGGGAAAGTGTAGCAAGGCAGCATAGGGTGGTTGTCTGTAGAATGAAATTAGAAACAAAGAAGAGGAAGAGAGTGAAGACAGAGCCAAAGATTAGATGGTGAAAGCTGAAGGAGGAGGATGGTTGCAGGCAGTTCAGGGAAAAATTGCAACAGGCCCTTGGGGCAGTGAGGAGCTACCTGAGGACTGGGAAACTACAGCTAAGGTGGTGAGAGAAACTGGTAAAAATGTGTTGGGTGTTTCGTCTGGTCAGAGGAAAGAAGACAAGGAAAGTTGGTGGTGGAATGAGGAAGTCCAGGAGAGTATTCAGAAGAAGAAGGCAGCTAAGAAAAAGTGGGATGACCAGAGAGATGAAGGAAGTAGGCAGGAGTACTGTGAGTCTAGTCACATAGTGAAAAGAATGGTGACAAAGGCAAAGGCTCAGGCCTATGATGAGCTGTATGAGAGGCTGGACAGTAAAGAAGGAGTAAAGGACTTGTATCGTTTGGCTAAACAGAGAGATAGGATGTACAGCAGGTTAGGCTGATAAAGGATAGAGAGGGAAATGTACTAGTGAGTGAACAGAGAGTGTTGAGTAGATGGAAGAAGTACTTTGAAGAACTAATGAATGAGGAAAACGAGAGAGAGAGGAGGACAACGGGGGGAGAGATAGTGGATCAGGAAGTGCAGAGAATTGGTGGAAATGAGGGCAGCTTTAAAAAGGACGAAGAATGGAAAGGCAGTTGGTCCAGACATACCTATTGAGGATGGAGATGTTTAGGAGAGAAGGCAGCGGACTTTTTAACCAGGTTGTTTAACAAAATCCTGGAGAGTGAGAGGATGCCTGATGAGTGGAGAAATAGTGTACTGGTCCCCATTTTTAAGAACAAGGGTGATGTGCAGAGCTGCAGTAACTACAGAGGTATAAAGTTGATGAGCCACACCATGAAGGTATGGGAAAGAGTTGTTGAAGCAAAGCTTAGGCGAGAGGTTCAGATCAGTGAGCAGCAGTTTGGTTTCATGCCCAGAAAGAGTACCACAGATGCAATTTTTGTGTTGAGAGTATTGGTAGAGAAGTACAGAGAAGGTCAGAAGGAGCTACATTGTGTCTTTGTGGATCTAGAGAAGGCATATGATAGGGTGCCAAGACAGGAACTGTGGTACTGTATGAGGAAGTCAGGTGTAGCTGAAAAGTATGTTACGGTGGTGCAGGACATGTATGAGGATAGTGAGACAGTGGTGAGGTGTGCAGTTGGAGTGACAAATGGTTTCAAGGTGAAGGTAGGGTTACATCAGGGATCAGCTTTGAGCCCCTTCTTGCTTACAATGGTGATGGAAAGGTTGACAGATGAGGTCAGGCAGGAGGCTCCATGGACCATGATGTTTGCAGATGACATTGTAATCTGTGGTGAGAGTAGAGAGCAGGTGGAAGAGAATCTGGAGAGGTGGAGGTTTGCACTGGAGAGGAGAGGAATGAAGGTCAGTAGAGACAAGACGAAATACATGTGTGTGAATGAGAGGGAGGCAGGTGGAAAGGTGAAAATGCAAGGAGTAGAGGTCGTAAAGGTGGATGACTTCAAATATCTTGGGTCAACCATCCAGAGCAATGGACAGTGTAGAAAAAAGGTGAGGAAGAGGGTGCGGGCAGGATGGAGTGGGTGGAGACGGGTGTCAGGGCTGATGTGTGACAGAAGGATAGCAGCAAGAGTGAAAGGGAAGGTTTACAAGACAGTAGTGCCTCCTGCTATGATGTATGGTTTGGAGACTGTGGCTCTGTCTAAAAGACAGGAGGCTGAGCTGGAGGTGGCAGAGATGAAGATGCTGAGATTTTCATTGGGAGTGACAAGGATGGACAAGATTAGAAATGAGCAGATCAGAGGGACAGTGAAGGTGGAGCAGTTTGGAGATAAAGCCAGCGATGCCAGGTTGAGATGGTTTGGACATGTGTTGAGGAGGAATAATGGATATATTGATCAAAGAATGTTGGAGATGGAGCTGCCAGGCAGAAGGAGAAGAGGTAGACCTCAGAGAAGGTTTATGGATGTAGTGAAGGTGGACATGGAGATGGTTGGTGTAAAAGTAGAGGAGGCAGTGGATAGGGCAAGATGATCCGCTGTGGCGACCCCCAAAGGGATCAGCCGAAAGCAGAAGAAGAAGAAGATTAGTGACTAAATGTTATTGAGCAAAAAGTTGATTCCTTTTCTTACAAATATACTTGAGTACAAGTAATTGTTGGAACAGATTCACAAAACTTGGGTGGTAACCCTGAAAATGCTTGGCACAGTGATTTATTCATAAAGTCACTGTGGTGGTATTTAGCACGCCAGTGTGTTTTTAATGCTGTGGTATTTTCATCAGTGACCTCAACAAGAGCCAATCAGAATCTACATGTAAATGAGGTCATACATCATAGATCCTAGCAATATAATTGTGCATCGCGATTATAGCTGGATAAAGCCCAACCACATAAGTGTAAATGCATTAAAAATGACAAATTTGATCATTTAAATGACTTCAGGAGGTGGATTGAAATGCATTTGACCCACATGTTATAGCAGCATGAACACATCCGTCTCTAAGACACACATTGACAGACAGTGCTGTGCAAAACGCACCATAAACAAAGAGGCTGAATGGATGAACAATTGGTAATTGGTTGTCAGGTAACGAGCGGATTTGCATATTTCATTTACACAGCAATAGGATTTCAGTGTCGGTGAATGCATCTTGCTAAAACCTTATCAGGATATAATCCTGGTACTGGTTAGACAAAGTGAACAGGTGTAAATGTGGTCTTTAAGACCCACCAAGCAAAGCTCCGTTTGGCTGCCAAAATGGATCCAATGAAAGAAACAAAGGCAAGCAAAATTCTCTGAATCTGAACTACAAATTTACAAGTAATAGTCTGCAAATATCATTTGTGTAATGACATGGGTCCTTTAATGTCCTCACAAAAAAAAGCAATATAATTTTTTTTTTATTTTTTATTTTTTTATATTTTTTATTTGTATTACTTATTTTTATTATATATATATATATATATATATATATATATATTTTTTTTTTTTCTCGTTTTTTTGACTCCGCAATTGTAAAAATATTCACGTCTACCAAACAGTCGAGATGGCACTTTGTGGCATATATAGTGACTCAAAATGTGCTCTACCAAATGGTTGAGCAGAACATTAAATGTAGAGGAGACAACTGCAGAGCAGATAAATGAAGTTGCAAATGTAGCACAATCTGTAAAAAGCAGGGCAGGAAGGAAAAAAGGAATGTGAAAGGAAAAGCAGCCAGATATTACTGGGAGATCCTACAAACAGATGCAGCAAAGCAGCTTTAGCTTTAATCAAGAAGCAAAGGTTATTTATCAGGAAATGCTGTTGATAGTAGAAAAAAATTACATATATAAATAACTCTAACTGGGGTTTACATCTGGGGACTGAAACGGTCAGGTCAAAGGCTTGACTCTGTGGTCACTGAACCATTTTTGTGGTTAGACAAATTTGACAAATGTTTTGATTTCATTGTCAAAGGTCCAACCACAACCCAGTTTTAGCTTTTTGGGAGAGGCAGATAGATTTTCATTTAAAAGCTCTTGGTACTTTACAAAACAACACCACAACAAATCCCCAGGATCTTTACCCAAAACTTTCACCTCCAGTAAACTCAACAGTAGGCATGAGGTTCTTATTTGTATATTCATCTATATTTGTATAATATAAAATATAATAAAATATTTTTGTTTAATATTTTTTAAAATATGTTTTTGAGAGGTTGTTGCCAAAAACTCTATTTTTGTCTAATCTGACTATGAGCCCCTCTCCAATGTTGTCTAGTGGACTCTAAGTGCTTCATTTTGAGGTTAGATGAAAGAAATGGCCTTCTTCTCAAGTCTTCTAAATAATCTGTTCACGTGGAGGTGATGTTTAAATGTACTAGGAGAGTTGGTATCCTCAAAATGCTCCCTTTTTAAACCTAATTTTAATTATTGCCCTAAAAGTGGATGTGAGCATTTTATGAGGTATGTAGCTGTTTTTTATATTTGACTGATTTTTGAATGTTGACACACTTAATCAGACTAAACACACATTTAAAGGTCAAATTTCTCTCCTATTTTCAGTTTCAGATTGAGCTCATTAACCTCAAAGATTTTTTTTACTATCTTTAGCAAGTCTGCCAAGACGAAGTGAGTGCTAATTCATGTAAATTCATTTTGGAGATGCTGTATGAGGAAATGTATCAAAGTCACATGGTTTATTTTAACACATTTTGAACTTTTAACAGTCTTCTGTCCGGCTTAAGTTGGCTTTTTTTCTTTCTCTTTTGCTCTCTTTGTCTCTGTATTTCTCTTTCTGTTTTTCCCTCTTTTCATTCTGTCTCTCCCTCTTTCTCTTTCTCTCTGTATCTCTTTGCCTAAGTAATTTTCTTTTTTATTCTCACTCTGTCTATTTCTTGTTTCTGTTTTCTGAATCTCTCTCACTCTCTCTTCTCTTTTCCATCTGTCCCTATGTTTCTTTTAATCTCTTTCTCTTGCTCATTTTCTCTCCTTTTCTTCCTCTGTCTCTGTGCTTCTCTATTTTATTGTCTTTCTGCCTCTTTTCTCACTTGTCATTCTCTGTCATTCTCTCTCTCTCTCTCTCTCTCTCTGTCTGTCTCTCTCTCTCTCTCTCTCTCTCTCTCTCTCTCTGTCTCTCTGTCTCTCTCTCTCTCTCTCTCTCTCTCTGTCTCTCTCTCTCTCTCTCTCTCTGTCTCTCTCTCTCTCTCTGTCTCTCTCTCGCTCTCTCTCTCTCTCTCTCTGTCTCTCTCTCATGTGGAGTGAGAGGTATTTTCCCAGACTTTTGAGGGGCAACTGATCATGCCCTGGTGCTTGGGTTCAGATGACATCACCAGCCTCTCTAAAGCATCCATCCCCCAATGACAAACACTCACACCCACACACACACACTCCATTCTCTTAGCTCACTGAGTAACAATTACATACACTTGTGGCATATATATATATATATATATATTGTCTGTGTGTTGTGTGAAGTGGCCTCTCTCATCAGCATATTCAGAGTCAGCTGTCTGTTAACCTCCCTCATCCTCCTCTCCTCACTCCTCTCCTCTTTCCTCTCATTATTTCACTGTTTACTCTGTTCATTGTGTATCTCCCTTCATCCTGAGACTGGCTGCTCTTATTGTTTCAGTTGTGTCACCGTGTGTGTGTGTGTGTGTGTGTGTGTGTGTGTGTGCACTCTTTAGGGATGACTGGCCCCTTGCTGGACATCACACTGTGACCCTGGCTATAGGGGTCAGTGAATGGTGTGTGAGGGGAGAGAGTGGGAACCAGAGACAGAGAGGGAGAGTACGAGAGAGAAAGTGTTCACAAGCGTACACGCACAGGCCACAGGGCAGGCAAACACACACACACACACACACACACACACACACACACACACACACACACACACACACACACACACACACACACATACACACATACACACACACACATATGCAAAAGTTTGAATACCCCCTGACAAATGATTTTCTAAGGGAAAATGCACGTCCTTTACTGAGTAAACACAAACATTTTCAGAGTTTTTTCATTTAATTATTCTTTTTTTTTCAATATGTTAAATTCTGAAAATAAACGGTGCACTAAAATGTGCAAATTGTGTTTACAGATTATATTTTAAAGATTGGCACCCAAACTTTTGCACACAACTGTAATCAGTGATGCATGTGTAGATTTTAAACCTCACTGTCTTTCAGATCCTGTTCTGGTGCCAGTTTTAGTTGAGGTTCTTTTTTATTTACAATTAATTACTGTCAAAAACTCAGTTTTGCATATACTATATCAGAGCAGGCTCCTGAGCATGAACACAATGCTGTTCTGACCCGCACTTCTGTCTTTCTGTCTTCAGTTTTTTTCATCACTTGTTTCTCCCATAGACTCCCATTCATATTTGCCCCCACACAAGCCCAAGTAATTATTTGCCTGACAGCCGCCAAACTGCTTGTATTCACTCAGGGCAGGTCTTCAAACTGTATTGTACAACAATGCTCTCTTTGTCATTTTTTCATCCTCCCATATTGTCCCTTTCATTTTTGCCTTCACCCAACTCTATTATGTTCTTAGCCCAACAGCCACCAAAACGCACTCAGGGCAGGTCCCCAAGCTCTAATCCACAGCAATACTTGCTTTAATCCACAGCAATACTTGCTTTAATCCACAGTAATACTGAGCTACACACCACTGTGTGTTGTTTTTCACCCCTCATTCCTCCAATAGACTCCTATACATTTTTAAAGATACTACTTGGCAACCCCCTGACCACCACTCAGTAAACACCCATACATCATGGCAAACTTTTAGCAACAACTTAGCAGCCAACCCTTTTACCATAGCAACCATCATTCAACACCTTAGCAACTGTGCAATCATTACATTTTCTTCAGGAAATGTACTATCCATCCATCCATCCATCCATTTTCTAAGCCGCTTCTCCCTCAGGGTCGTGCGGGGGTGCTGGAGCCTATCCTAGCGGTCATCGGATGGAAGACAGGATATACCCTGGAAGGGCCCCCAGTGGAAATGCACTATTCTAGTTATATTTACATTTACATTCAGTTTATGACAGACAGTCACCTAGAGCCTCCATGAGCTGAGGGCCCCATGGAAATATTAATTTGATATACTGTATATTTGATGTTCAATAATCTGTTCTTATATATAAATGCACAAATCTAAAATAAAATACTGTTATTTCCAATTGTAGCAATTCTTTTTAGTAATTTCAATGCAGTCCCACCCCTGATCATGATTATAATGGACTATTCCAATATGTGATGACAGACTGGCATGAACAAGACATGAATTATCTACATTTTTGGGAGGAGGCTCTTTAAGTAAAAATGAAACAAATGCAGCAGAGAAACGCAAAAACAAAAGAGCAAGTGAGCCTTCAAACATAACATCACAAATGTAGCATCAACAATTCATGTAAAGTCAAAACATAAACAAACCACAGACAAGAGAACAGCCTGAGACTTCAGCTATAATGGCTGAGTTTCCTTGCTATTTTATTGTGTTTGGCATCTCAGGTTCATCTGCTAACTTGTTTCTCCTAAGTCTACTTAGCTGACTAGCTAAGTACTCTTATCAATCAATGACACAAAGCAAATGGTATTCATTTATCTCCAACTTCCAACACTCCAAATTGTTTTGTTTCTGTTCAAATCTTTACAGTATGATTTGAAAAGGGTATAGCAATCCTCCTTTTTCTCCACTTCATGTTTACATAGTAAGACAATTTCATCTAATAAAATTGAAAAGTGCACACAGAAGTTAAATGATGTATCCTTAAAACAAATATTAGATATTATCAACTAGATGAGCTCACTTGCCAAGATATGCATTTTTTTGCTGTGTGGATAGATGCATCACTCAGGAGCCCGGGGCCCCATGTAATTTATGAATGTCTTTCTAGGGGCCCCATTTTTGCCTAGAGCCCCAGAATCTTTAAATCCACCCATCTGTATTAATAGGTTTAGTTTTGGCCTGGAGCCACATGGCTAATATAGCTACAAAGGAATGGAAATGTATGCACCACCAATTAGCATTAGTGTAAACATGCTTAAGCAGAACATGGCACAAACTAAGAAGCAGGTAAAACATAACATGGATATTTTATGTAAATTAACAGGTTCCAACAGTTTTTAGTTATTTTTAGTTCTCAGATTCCCATACCAACATTATCTGCAAATTTTGATAGATATTTCACCTCACAGCATGGAGGGCCTGGGTTCGAACCCTTCATTAATATTTTACTTTATTGAAAAGGAAATTAAAGATGATCAGTATTTTGATGAATGTGTATTTGAGCATTTTGAATGTGTGTTTATTAACAGCGTAGAGCTCTATTGAATGAACTGCATTAGCATTGACTTACCAGACTGTTTAGCTACTGTTAGCTAGCCCATCAGTCTGTTACTATTAACCCTGCCTATGAAGTACGTTGTAACATTTGTTTATTGCTCTTTCAGATAAATTGTCCATAAATGGTAGACATTGGAAACTAAGTTTACCTTTCCATTTGTAGCAGAAACAAAAACCCAAAAGCCTTGTGCCTGCTCTCACTTAATCTTAAAACAGATTTGTTAAAATGGTGTCTTTTATTTTACAGTACGATGTACTGTTATGTTATATGTCTTGGCTGGCTGCAGTGCGGGCTACATTTAGTTTAGCTGAGCCTTATTGTAACCACACCCCTGCATTTTAGAGCAGGAAGTGAGACTGCATCCCTGTCCCTCATGGCCACATGGTGAGCAGTTAGATACCTTTGTTTTGAAGTAAATGAGTCCCAAAAACTATCACTATCAAAACACACTTTTCTTAACTATTTAAAAAATTATTTATTATTTTCTCAATCATTTGTTTTAATAAGTTGAAGGGATATTATTATTAAAGTGTAAGGTCACTTAAAGTAAAAGCATTTCAGTCTAAAGTTCAAGTTGAAAGTCCAGAATGTCCATGTGTGTGTGTGTGAGTGTGTGTGTGTGTGTGTGAGAGAGAGAATTAGTGCCTGTAGACTGTATGTTAACCCTGTCATCTGTTTTGTGAGACAGACCTGTTTTCACTTCCTCAAGGTCTTTGGAACACATCTGAGGGGGCTACCACCAGCCCCCACATGACATACACACACACAAACACACAAAGAGAAGTGTTTACATGAAGTGGGAAGGTGAGGCCGCACGCAGGTCCAGGCAGACGCACATCTGCAGAATGTGTCAGGGACACAGAGGGGATTATGCGTAGAGGTGGCAGATCCTGCCGAGCATTTGATCCGCTCCTGAAGGAAACAGGAAACTTCCTCTGACTGAGAAGGTGCTCCCTGACCAACACACGCACACACACACACACACACACACACACACACACACACACACACACACACACACACACACACACACACACACACACACACGCACACACACACACACACACACACACCTGCCTCTCTGAACCATGAGCTAGCATAACTTCTTGACCTGCAGTCTTAGAGTGTGAGGAAAAATTTAAGCTGTAAAAAACCTTTATAAAATTATTTAAATTTAAATGTTCTTAAGTGTTCTTCTCAGAAGAACATAGATGATTTTCTAATGAAAAGTTTCTTTCCAAAAATGTTTTTTTTAATGGCACATTACACAAAAAAACTTTTTTTGACACCTTTATTTTTAATCCTAGAATGCACGACCCACAAAAACTACACTAATGCATACAGGGGGTAAAATGACTAATCAGTGCTTTTTAAATGATCATGTTTATCTTCAACTTACTGAAATAACAGAAGAAATTGATGACACACAAATGTTTTATTTGTAAATACACATATATGTGTGTGTGTGTGTGTGTGTGTGTGTGTGTGTGTGTGTGTGTGTGTGTGTGTGTGTGTGTGTGTGTGTGTACATACCATTTCATAACTTTACCACCTTGAACACTTTCATTATGTATATGAACTGTATCATATTACTGCTCTGGATATATGTCTGATATAGAGCACTGAGGCCTGATGATTAGGCTGCAGTCTAAACTTAAAGATTCAATTTGTTCCTGTTTGTCACAAAGTAAAACACAGTCAATATTTTTTCATTCTTTTTTTTCCCCTGAAAACATGCTGTCATTTCAATGTTTTATGACTTCAAAAAAACGTCCCATAAAGCCCAACAGTAGCTGAGCTTTTATGACTTTTGCCTTAGAAAAAAAGCCTTTTCTATTCTCTTTCTCCAGCGCCATTGCCCTGAGTCTGTGGGGATGGCGGGGTACCAGCAGGAGAAAAAAAACTTTTATTGTTGTGAAGAAAATCATTCTTGTTTTACGATGCTGCTCGAGGCGGGCCTGTGCCTGCTGACAATACTGCTCAGTTTTTGGCTAAATTTGGATGATTTAAAAAAGTTCTTTTTTTTCATAAAGCAGTTTCACACAAACATATAAAAAGAATAATGTCGCAAGGCAACGCTGCAAAGTGTTTCTCAAAATAAAAACTGAAACACGTTTTTCCTTTTTTTGAGAACTATGTGCTCTCTTTTACTGCCTTCTTTCTTGCTCGATCTTTCTTTCAGCCTCTCTTTCTCTCACTTTTTCGGCAGCTCCTTTAACCCCTCCCACCCCCTACTGTGGCTTCCCTTCAGCGGAAGATGAAAGGACAAAGGTCAAGTATAATATTAAGAAAAGTAGCTGGACTGTAACTGGAGTCTGTAGGGCCCTCCCGCAAAACACCCATCATGCTTTTCCACACCCTTTCTTTTGCTGTTAAAAGGAAATATTTGAGCATTATGCACTCATTAGTTTCCCTGTGTGGCTTATAATGATGGTAGAGCATGTGAACTATGTAATGTATATGGGAACTTAATAGCAAAAAATATGTGTGACCTCCTGGATGGAGTGCTGAACTACTTTGAAAACATTCTAACATTCTGTTTCTACTTCCTTTATAATAGGTTCCAGTAGTGATCTAGATGAGGGGAAGGCTTTGACTCTTTAACCCTATGTTATGTAAAGTATCATGAATATATATTTAATATACTAATACTGGGTGGGGCTTCCTGTTGCACTCAATGCAGCCTCAATTCTTTTGGGCATGAATTCCACAAAACTTCTGGACACATTCTTTTGAGATTGTGGTCCATGTTGACATGATTTCATCATGTATTTGCTAACGATTTTTCAGGTGTGCTTTATGCTGCAAATCTGTTTTACCACATCCAGAAAGTGTTGTTATGGAATCAAATCCACTGTCATATTCATGAAACCAGTTTGAGATGACTTTTGCTTTGTGACTTTGTGCATTATCATGGTGGAAGTAGCCATTAGAAGATGGGTAAACTGTAGTCATGAAGGGATGCACATGGTTAGCAACAGTACTCAAACACTGTGACATTTAGGTGATGATTGATTGATATTAATGGGCCCAAAATGTGCCAAGAAATAATTCCCAACACCATTACACCACCTCCACCAGCCTGAACTGTTGACAGAAGGCAGGTTGGGTCCATGGATTGATGTTGTTGGCATGAAATTCTGACTCTACCATATGTGTGCTTCAGCCAAAACTGAGATTCATCAGATCAGGCTATGATTATGTGTCCTGTGTCAACAGTTGCGTTAGGTTTCTGTTTCTGGCTGACAGAAGTGGAAAATGACATGTCTTTTGCTGATGTAGCCCATCCACCTCAAGATTCGACTTGTTGTGCATTCTGAGATGCTTATAGAAAGGACCACATACAGTACATTATCCTTCTTACTCTCCACATTCATATCTAAAGAACACTTGAAAAGCATATTTGTTTAAAGTGTGTTATCTGTCATCTGTGATATATTTAGAGTCTTATCTAGAGCCCAGTCTTATCTGGCAAGCCACTTATCCTCCTGGGTTGAGTAGGGAGCTGGAGCCTATACAAGTGCTTCCATTGGATGGAAAGCAGGAAACACGATGGACAGGTCGCCAGTCCATCACAGGGCATACTATCGACTATGTATTCAGAAAATATTCAGAACCCTATCTTACTTAATGTATCATTAACAATATTTTAAGAACCCTATCTTATCTAACCTATCACTGTCTTTATTCAGAACCCTATCTTATATAACATATCAGCTTTATATTCAGAGCCCTATCTTACCAAACAGATCATTCGTCATTTATTCAGGATCTTACCTGATGTATTTTTGGCAATAAAAATTCAGATCCCTATGTGCATGCCCACACTATTTGCATGTGAATATTATGAGCCATATGTGCAACTGGAAATTCCACATATGACTCATAATGTTTAGATTATTAAAGAAGCATATTGCTGCCTTCATTGTTGAATGCACTGCAATAGTGTCTGAGCAAGAGAGCACACTTTCAGAATGGAATTCTGTGGAGTGGAGTGTAAAATAAATTCCTCTTCAAATGTTTTCTTCCTCAAAAATGGTCATTTACGACAAAAACTTCATGGCTTCATAAGTGGTCAGTTGCTAACCTCAGAATTCTTGGCTAGATATGTTTGGGTTGCAGAATATCTCTCTCACAATGTCACATTCAGCAGTGATGTTGACTTGTTCACTTGAGGAACCTCAGAAACACCACTGAAACACCCATGCCACTGTTGCTGCTCTGTTGAGAACAATTCAGTACTCAAACAATATCAGGGTCAGTGGTCAGTGGTCAGAAACTAGCCATTAATACATATCCTTAACAAACGAACAGAGAACATTAGAGAAAACAGGCCAAGACCAAATTTATAAAGCAAATTCTCAAGATTAATTCTCAGTATTTGAGTAAACATTATTCATAAAAACACAATATTTATGAATCACACTCTGCTGTTGTGAGACATTCATCAAGTACACTCATAAAAAAGTTACTAAACTGTATTTTCTGGGTTAAAACACAATAACTGAGGTGATCTAACATGAAATTACTTTCACTTTCTTTAGCTAGAGAACCTAATTGTGCCATTTGGTATTTCTGTACATACATTTATATGCAAATATTTGGGCACCATTGGTCAAATTCTGTGTTTTGTTGATTTTCTAAGAGATAAAAAGGGTAACACTTTACTGTAGGGTTCTGTTCATAAGGTTACATGACACCTACATAAGCTTGTCATGACAACTGACATAACCCTACATGTTTATAAATGCTTATTCCACTAGATGTCATTTGTCATAAAGCCCCCTTTAGCTAACTTTGATTAAAACCTTTGTACTGAATGACGCCAATTGAAATAACCATTTATAAACATTTGTGTAGGGTTATGTTACTTGTCATGACAAGCTTATATATGTGCCATAAAGCCTTAAGACCAGTACCCTACAGTAATGTGGGACCAAAATAAGTTAATACATCCTCTACAGAGAACACATTTAATTACTCTTAATTTGCTGAGTTTAAAATTTAACATTTTGCATTGAGATGGTAATAAACTAATTGTATACAAAATCATATTCATAGGGTCCCTGCTTTTGGGAGGTGACTTGTGAAAACAATACTCGTTTTTTTCACAGAATTTTTTTTTTTTTTTTTTAAGTGAAGTTGAAAAGATTTATATTCATCATGAGTTTGATTTTTTGATAGAAAGCTTGTGAAAAACAGTTTGTTACATGTTTTCATGTCATTACTGAAACGTTTTAGTTCTTAGCCAGAACTATATTTAGCCACACCCCTACATTTTAGCCCCCTGTCTTACATAAGACAGCCACATTGTGAGCAGACAGATTTCATTGTTTTGGTGTAAATGTGTCCCAGTCTGAAAATCAGTCTGTAACATTAAGAATTGTCAATACTGAAAAACACATGTTCTATAGTTATGTAAACTTTTAGTGTTTTATTAAAAATTGTACAACTGTTAAAAGCTGTGTTAAAGCTAGTCATGTACTGGTTTTTGGCATTTTTCTGCTCAAAATTAGTTAAAATTGCCACTGCAGAAACAGTCACTGTGTTATGATTGTTTAGTCAGTGACAAAATCGAATGTTTTTTAAGTTAAAAGTCACGAGTCACGTTCATCATGAAAATATTACACAATGTAAAAGGCAGCTGCTGTTTAGGAATTTTTGCAAAAATTCCAAAATTGGATATACAGTGTTTGTATATCCTGTTTTTGAAAAAACATACAAATATGCAAAATGTAAGTAGTGCACCCTGACAACTTTACAACTTAACAAATTTAATGTACAAAACTGGGCGTGCTGTACTTTTGAAGTGTAATGCTTGGTTGACAAGTCAGACACTTGCAGATATAAAATAAACCATAAGGTTTATTAAAAGGAGAAGGATATGAAACACTAGGGTTAACAACAGACCAGGTCAAAAACAAGAATAGCCAAATACTGTACAAAGAAACAGACAAAAAGAATAACGAGTAAACAAGTGAGGGTCTAAACCAAAATGCAAACCAACCAGTAATCTTGGATAAAAGGGTAAATCTGAGAATCAACAGGGTCATAACTAAACAACAAACTACAGACAAAAGGCGCAGTACACACGGTAGCATAGGCAATACTTCACAACGAGTAAGCCAAAAAGATGGACTGTATACGTACAAGGCAAACAGGAGAAAACAACTAGAATTCATCCATCCATTTTCTAAGCTGCTTCTCCATCAGGGGCGCGGGGGGTGCTGGAGCCTATCCCAGCAGTCTTCGGACGGAAGGCAGGATACACCCTGGACAGGTCGCCAGTCCATCGCAGGGCAGACAGACAGACACTCACACCCAGGGGCAATTTAGCATGTCTAATAGGCCTGACTGCATGTCTTTGGACTGTGGGAGGAAACCGGAGAACCCGGAAGAAACCCACGCAGACACGGGGAGAACATGCAAACTCCACACAGAGAGGACCCTGATCACCCAACCGGGGAATCGAACCCAGGCCCTCCTCGCTGTGAGGCGACAGCGCTACCCACCACGCCACCGTGAACTAGAATTCAGTTGACTGGGATTTGCTGACTGACTGAAGATTAGATTGCTGGGTCATGTGACTGGCTGAGGCATCTTGGGAATTGAAGTCTGTAAGATTTGAGAGCTGGGAAACATGAAATGAGGATACATTTATATTTTTTAAACTGTATCTGTGCAGTATCCATTTTTCTAACAGTGTAGAAAAAAATGCTCTGTGAACATTTATGGGTCAAAGTAATAAAATCATTCCTTAGCCATGAATTTTCACACAATCAATTGAAGAGCAAATCTTTATGCACAAAGGTTTTATGCATGCTCATCAATTTTGTGTTTGCTTGCAACACTTTCAAGAGCACGGGTAATCCTTCCTAACTCGGGATGTGATGTGATCACTTTTTTGTGTCTCGCCTTTAAATCGTGGCTGTGGGGTTCTTTATTTTTGTTGACCACATTAATAATCCGCATTTGCACCCAGGGGCTCTGAACCTTGCCTGTCTGAGGAGAGAGAGAGATAGATAGAGAGAGAGAGAATGAGTGTGTGTGTGTGAAGCAGTGAAAGAGGTTTATGGTGCTGTCCCCTGGGATCCTCTCCCTCACTTTGAAGCTTCTGCCTGTTTTGGTGGCTTCTCTTATCTCAGGAAAGGAAAGATCTGCAGCTTAAACTCTTTTCTCTCCTGCTTTTTTCTCTCTTTCCTCTGCCTCTATCTCCCTCTCTCTCATGCACGTTTTTCTTTCGTCCTCTCCTGCTATCTCTTGTCTGGCTCTCTTTTTTCCTCCTCCTCTTCCTTCTCTTCTTCCTGTTGGTTTCATCTCAGCCCTCTTTGCACAACTTTCTCACCACATACCCTGTTCTCTTTGGCCTGTGCTCTCTTGCCCTTTACTATCTCCTCCCCTGCTCCTCTCACCTCCTTTTCTTTTCATTTTTCTTTCTCCTAAATCTCATTGTATTGTGTCGCTCCTGTTTCTTCCCTTTTTCCTTCACTTTCTCTCTTTCTCAGCACTTACCCCATTTACTGTTCCCTGTTCTCCTTCATTTTCTTCCTTCTAATTGTCTTTCCATGGTGTCACTCTTTCTTTTCTCCTCTTCCTTTCCTTCTGCTTCTTTCTCTGCACTTATCCCATTTCTCCTTCTTTGTTGTTTTCTCTTCCTCCTCACTGTTACTCCATTGCATCTCACGTTTTCCTTCGTTCTTTTTTCCTTCAATATCCCTTATTTGGTGCATTTATTCCATTCCCTGTCCTCCTTCTCCCAGACTATGTTCTATTCCTCTTTCTTCTCTTATCCTTTTTTCTCTGCTCTTACCCTATTCCCTGTTCCCCTTCATCTGTACTACTTTCCTCTCTCCTCGTCTGTTTCCCTTTTCCTTCCTTCTCTGTCCTTTTCTTTTGATTTTCTCCTCCTCCTCACTCTCCCTATATTGCATCCCTTCTTTTTTCTTTTATCTTCCGTTCTTTGCACTTTCCTATTTCTTGTTCTCCTTCACCTTAACTCGATTCTCTTCCTCTTTCTCCTCCTTTTCTTCCCTCATTTCCTACTCCTTTCAATTTTTTCTTTCTTCTCACACTCTTTTATAACGTTGCCCCTTCTTCTTCTTCCCTTTTCCTTCCTTTACCTTCTTTCTCTGCACTTATCCCAGCTGTACTGTTCCTTCTCTTTTCACTTATCTCCCTCTTTATTTTCCATCCGTGGCATCATTCCTTCTTCCGCTTCATTCCTTCTTTTCCTTTATTTTTCTGTACACATTCCATTCCCTGTCCCCCTATCCTGGGCTCAATTCTCTTCTTCTTTCTCTTCCTTTTCTTCCCTCACATCTTTCTCTTTTCACTTTTTGATCTTCCTTATTTCCCCTTGCGTTCCTTCTGCGCTCCCTTCTTTTTCTTTCTTCTCTGCTGCTTCCCTCACATCCTCTTCTTTTCATTTTTTCTTCTACCGTACTCTTACTCCATTGCCTCCCTTCTTTTTTCCTCTTTTTCTTCTTTCTCTGCACATATCATGTTTCTTGCCCTCCTCTGTCTAGGCTCTAGTCTCTTCCATTTCTCATGCTTTTCTTCCCTCTTTCTCTTTTCATTTGTTCTCCCTCCTAATTCTCCCTACACAGTGCCACTCCTACTGTTTCACTTTTCCATCTTTCTCTGCACTTATCCAATTCCTTGTTGTCTTTTATCCATACTCTTTTCCGTTTCTCTATCACCTCCTTCTTCCATCGCCACCTTTTCTTTGCACTCTTTCTTCCATCATACTCATCCTCTTTTGCATCAGTCTTTTTCCCCCCTCTTTCTCTGTACTCATCCCATTCCCTGTTCTTCTTCCACACTCTGTTCCCTTTTGCCCTTTACCTTTTCACCTTTCCTTCCTTCATCTCTTTTTCTTTGTACTCATTCATCCTCTCTCTTTCTCCTACACTTTGCCTTCTTTCCTCCCCCCTGCCTCGTGTTCTACGATAGACGGGGTAATTAACAAACATCATAAAGCACGCTTTCCATTAGCTTTGCATTACTGAACCTGGCAGCGCTGTCATTTTGGACAAAAACACGCTCCTCTCTTTTTTTGATCCCCACTTCAAAGAGGGATCCCCCACTGTTTGTGCCTCGCCACACTAATTGTGTCCCCCTTCTGGATGGGGCGAACACCCCCAACTGCTTCAAAAAGCAGCCAATGGAGTGCGCAGATAGCAGCATTGGTAGACTTCCACTGACCTGAGATCAGTCTTGCTTTTTGGCTTGTAAAGGCTACATTTCAGATTTGCTGTCAGGGTTTCAAAGCTTATTTGGCATTATGTGGAGATTATATATGGAGCTTATATGGAACAGAATTCTTATTTGCACTGAGCATCCCAGCATCTATCAAGCAATTCAGGCAATTTGCTGACAATGCACTGTCATATCAGACGTGGGTAGAGTAGCCTAAATTGAGTAGAAGTGAAAAAGGACATCAGGCCAAAAAAACTCTTATAGAGCTGCAGTGGAACTAATTTGTACATCCATGCGTCTCGCACAAGAAATGAAGTGTGCTAGGCACTATTCTTCTCTTCCTGGGCTCCTAAAAAACATGCTAAAGCAATATCATGTACTGTGACCCACAGACCAAAATGAAACTAAATCCAAAAATGTGCAGGACTAAAATAAAATGAAATAAAAAGTAGATTTTCTCAATATATATTTATATTTATATATCTCAATATATATTTATTACTCAATAAATATACAGGGGTTGTCCACAATATTGGAAACACCACAGAAAATATTTAGTTATTGGCTATTTTATCTGGCATACTTGCTACATATTGCACTTTGAAGGCTTACACTGCAAAAAATAATATATTGGCAAGTTTTGAGAGTTTGAGATTGTTGTAATAACACTACAATTACAACATTACAACATGTAATAACACTTTTCTAGATTTTTTTACTTGTTTTTAAGGCCCCATATGATGAAAAATGTAACCTATTAAGCCTACCGTAGTTCAGCCTCACCCACTCATGCTTAGGTTATAAGGAGTATTTCGGTCCAGATTGTATTTTGAAAGACAGTACAGGATAGCCAATCAGAACAGAGCTCATTTACATATATCAGTCCTAAAGGCACAGAAACAAAAACAGCCTGTGCAAGTAAAGTAAATTATAGATCTTATAATATTCTTACAACAATATTGAAATGCAAAATATTGGGAATATTGAATTTAAGAAGATTTTACCTGCCTTGGTTTAATTCATTCGGGTGTTCAATTACCAACTGTAGCCCATCACTGATATACCTTTTGTTAGCCCCTCTGTACCTCACTCTTCAATGGAAAAGGACAGTCCATTAACACTGATAGTGTTAGGTGGTACAAGTATATTCTGGGACAGGAATGACCCTTGAGTTTTTGCACACCTCAGTGCAACTGCTGGACTGAGAATAGTCCAATATCCCAAAAATATCTGGCCGGTGATCCTGCAGTCAGAAATTAGCTAGCAAATGACTGAACTTGTGTATGAAAACAAATCAGATACAGTGTCTGACTATACATCTACAAAGTCCTCCAACAAGGTATTAGTGAGTGTGTAATCAAGTGGACAGTAAGTGTGCACAGTCTTAGAAAACTTCAACACCACTACTACATCTTATTGAATAATATTATCGAACAATATCAGGTCAGTGGTGGTCCTGTGTTGGTCTTTTTACATTGATGGACATGGTAAAGGGAGAAGATAAACTGTGCATTAACAGATGAGCTACTGTCAATTGTAAACTTATAAAGTGCACATCTATAGTACACACTTAGATAGTTCCCCAGGGGTTCTTTAGGAAATGCAATAGTTAATCATTTAGAACCATGGGTTTTATATAGAACTATTTCCTCTTAAATGTTTTTTTGCATGGTGAAATGTTTTTTTCAGATTGATGAAAAATGGGTTGCATATAGTTCTATATAGAACCTTTTTGAAAATGGCTCTATATTGCACCAAATATTGATCTTCTTTTGTTATGATGTCAAGCTTTTATGTAGGTTTACTTGATAAAAAGCTGATCAGTGTATTTCATGTGATGCTTCCCTTATTTTGTATACTTTCATCAGTGTAGTCAGTAGCATATTCTGTTACAATATATAAAAAGTAACACATCTAGAACAGATCTCAAAACCATCACATGGTTCCTCTTACTTACTGGTTGGCAGTTTTGAAAGTTTTCTTCATTTAGCTGCCTAAACTAATTAAAACAGTGACACTTTTGATGCATCAGGGGATCCACATTCAGATGTCGCGTCTACTACAGGCTGCACTGCTGTGGGGAACTCAGAGGGTGCAGCCATGCAAAGTGGCTCTCGGAAGGCGCCATGCTCCTGGTTAAAATTGACATTTTGTTGTTGTTGTTGTGCTGCTTAGGCAGCCTGTAGCTGTTGTTTGTTGAACCGTGTCTATAGAGGTTGGGCTTGGTGTGTGAGTTTGCCCACCCTCCACGCGTGTTGTATCCGTAACCCTGTGCCTGGCTTCATGTTGGTGTAGTGCTGTGCTGAGCATTTCATTTAACATGTCTTCTTCCGCACTGGAGTTACAATGTGTATATGTTGCTCTTACCACAAAACCTTGGATATCGTTTTTTATGTTGTGACATGATTTGAAATCACCAACTGCCCTTTATATTATGTCAAAATTTCCTGATGAATGGACCAACGGAACTAGTCCCAAATGACGTGGAATAAAAAAATCCCCTGTTAACTTTAATTGAAAATGAAAACCTTTTTTTCCTTTGCTTGTACATGTTATATTTACACTGACATTTTAAAAAACACACCTACTAAGTGTGGACTTCAACACATTCCCTGTTTTCCACTCAACACTGGAAGAAAAAACTTTAACTGGTTCTGTACTATTTGATGCTCAAAATTTTAAGGGAGCACAGTTACTGACTTTTTATGTTAACATACCAGTTTTTGTACGAGTCTGATACAGTGAGTTAATATTCTACCGTACCATGTTTTATTTTGTGCCATCTGCACCGATTGGATAGTGCAATGTTAAAGTAGTTTGTAAACAATCGCAAACAGTGATGTTACTTTAAAAGTTTATAAGCTTTTTAATTGAGTGTCTAAATATTCTAAAAGCATTCAACTAAAAATATGAAAGATCCAAATAAGTCCGTTACATCCCAACCCTACACACAGCATACACAAATACACTCATGTTCAAGAAAATTGGCAAAGCTCTCTGCTATACTGTATTCAGATAGAGGAATAACATGAGGGATTTGTTAAAGGCCCCTTCTTTGCTTAAACACACTCATCAGGTAATTTCCAGCTTTTTAGAGTTGAGAAACCTGGACTCCCTGACCTAACCAGTCATGTTGGAGAGATTAGGCTAATTAACAGAGTTTTATACTTAGCAGCAAAACCTGAGCATCAAGACTGTCCGATAGAAAGCAGCATCTCTCCCTCTGTTGGGCACTCTTTTTTGGCTAACGTTATCTGACTAACTTGGAAATCTTCTTCACTAAATATTAATCTGATTTGCTTTTGAAGTCCATTTTTAACTTCACTGGATCCACACGCTTTGAAAACCTACCAGCTTCATTCCTCTAGAAAGCGTGTGAGTCCAACTGGCCTGGAACAGATCGGATTTCATGTGTTTAGACTTCAAAGAAAAGATCGGATGCATCAGATATCGTATGTGAGGAGCTAAACAAAGATCCGATTGGACTGGCTGTCTAGCGTCCCTTAGAAGCCTAAACTAGCATGCGGTTTGGTAGTTAAAGGGGTAAACACACTCAGTGGGCTCTGGGCCTGAATACTAGTAGCTGTATATGTCTGCCTTCTTATGACATGAAAGGGAATTCTTAAGTGAAAGTTTTCCCCTCATTTTACACTATAAGCCAATAACATAAAGCACTAGCTCAGCATCCAGCTAATTAAAGGGGAATCTTTAAAGAAAGAAGCCATCCGGAAAAAAGCTCTCACTCGGTAAGCAATTCATGGCCCACATTCTAATGATTTCATGTTTTTTGTATGATAACCACCTTTGTACTTAATATTAAATCAAAACATGGCATAAAATAAACATATAAGTCTGTGTTCTTCTATGAACACTTGATCATTTGATTCTGTCACACTGCTTTCTCATTGCATTACACCGTAGTGTACTACAATACTGAGATCCTCTCCTTTTCACTATATATTGAATTTGCAGTATATTTATTGGTACTGTTTCACCTTGGTTTCACCTGTTAGACTTTCACTGGGGGTTCTCGCTGAACTCCTATGACCACATCTGCTCTACTGCTTAAGTGGAAAGATATGCCTGTAGCATTTATATTACAGTTGGCTTTTGTCATAGCTGTGCACTTAAATTGTACACTGTTAAAAATTAGTCTTACCCAAATTTAACTGGCTGTCTTGTCTTATGGATTTTCTTCAACTTCAAATAAAAAATAAGATGGAATGCAGTGCAGACTGTCATTCTGTTCATTTATTACAGCTTCAATGATTTAAAAATTATAACCCATTGGCAAGGAAATATATTCACATACATATTTTCAAAACATCTATCAAGTATGTGAAATATTAATGCGTTCTTGTTTAATATGTGACTATGAAATAAAATACATCATTTAATTTAGACATACGCATACATTTCAAACTACTGACATATATGATAACTTTACAGGAGAAGGAAAAAACATACTTTATTTTTAATGTAAGTCAATGGACCCAGACTGTTTTCCAAGTCATTCTGAGCTATTTCTTTTGGTCCATTCATCATGACCACACATGATGAATGGACCATGAATGGACCATCATTTACACACAATGTAAATGATACTTTCGAATTACGTCAAAAACTGAAAATTGACAAAAATGGAGATTTTCTTCCAACAACAGCAATATGGTCATCCTACATTTAGCGCTCACACAATGGAAAAAGGCAGCTAGTGTTTCCAAACAACATAAAAAAGAAAAAAAGTACTAGGTTTTGATATGACAGAGGCTGGTGTGTCTGCCTTAATGAGCTTGGTCTTTGTGCTTGTGTTGTGAGCATACTGCATGCCAAGCTGCTGTCGACCTATGCCCCCCTAACACGTATGGCCTACTCTCTTTCTTTTTCTCTCTCTCTCTCTCTTTCTGACTCTCTATGTCTCTCAGACACACACACAAACACTCTTTACATTGCATGCTGGGCCCCCACAAAGCCCAGCTCCATAGTCGTGGTTGAGGTCGTTGCTGTACTGCCCACTCCTCTCACACACACGCGGCCTGCTTTTGTCTGCAGGAAGAAAGGCAACAGTCACATGTCCAGTGAGCACCCTGCAGCTGCTCTCTCTCTCTCTCTCTCTCTCTCTCTCTCGTTATATGGGCATAAACAGTAATGTTGCAGATTCCCCTAATACTTCTTTTAGTTTTTACAGTAGTTCCTGTTTCTTGAAAATCTGTGTTACACCTTAAATATTACCTTAGTTATGTCCTGACACCTAAACAGCCACCACAAAGTAACTGTTGCACCATTTAAGGTGGAACAGAAAATTCAAATGAAAAGCTGGCAAACAGAAAGAAATTTTCAGCCTTACTGTGGTCATACTTTAAACTAATTATATAATAATTTGATATCTTACATTGATTGAATGTCCGACCCCTGACAGAACATAACACTTTTAAAAAGAGGCTAAAAAAGCCTTCTACTATGGGATTGTTTATGTTGCCATGGTTACAGTTACCCTGTGGTCTGAAATGCACCCTTAGTTCTGATAGACAGACAAGTGGAGTTTTTATAGCTTTTAGATCCATTTAAATACTTAATTTATCTTTAGGATTATTAAGATTACTGAGTTTTGACATCTGGAGTCCAGTTTCCACAATTTTAGAATAACCTTGTCTGTAATAGTATTTTCCAATTCTTGGCACTGCCCCCACCAAAGTTTGGACACGCCACTGACAGCACCTGCACTGTTTTGCACACAGACCTTTGATTTGTGCTATGAGTTTATTGAAGCTGTGTCCCAGACTGTGCCCATCCTCTATCATGCACTATTTTGGGGTTCCGTCAGTTTGTAGTGTTGTCTGAAAATAAGCTTCCACTCCACAGGGTCCCAAGCAGTAGCCTTATATTTCCTACGTACTTGAGCTTGGGATGTGGGTTAAGGGACCTGCATTTGATAAATGCCTTCATTTGGAACATCCTACAGTGTCATAATCAAATTCGAAACTTTGAGACCTGCAATGACCAATGTGTGCAGCTTCCTGCAAAGTGATACACCAATGTTCACTGTTCTCTGTGCAGTTTGAATATGCCTTCTAATGGAACGTTTTCACTCTCTGTGGTTTAGAATCACCCTTAATATGTCTGAATATCCCATCCACTACACTATGAGGGCAATTGGAATGCATCTCTAGTGCAGAAGATCCAGTGCACCTAAACTATCCCACAATGCACAGCAATTACAAGATACAACTGATATTAGGGAAGCAGTGATACCCATACTGTACTGCATTGTTTGGTTTGAAGATTCACACGCAACTACTCCAAGGAGGATCACTTAGCCCATTTGCAATGGTAACATGTCCCCAGGCCTCTCTTCACTTCTACTACAGATGTAAGTAAGCACTTGTCATGTGTGCAGGCCAACTCAGTGGTTACAGTGGACTGGTGGCGGGATGTTTATAGTGTTTTAGCAATGGGATCTAACAGTAATGAGCAAACCAGTATGATTTCATGCTAGATCATTTACTACGATTATGAACTATAACAGTGTCCTATATAGTGATCACATTTTCACATGTTGGGTTTAGTGATTACGGGACCATTTCAGACACTGTGAAAAATCCCAGAAAGAGACAATAGAACCTAACAAACTTCAGTTCCCCTGCTGATAGATGCTGAATATTCTAAGAAGTTCCTCTGAGGTTCTATAAGTCACTCACCCATGCATCAAATTCAATTTTTCTATATATGTTTCTCAATTTCACAAAAATACAGCACTGAAATACAGTTCAGACCTTTCCTGAATCTGTAGAGTCACCTTTTCCATTCCATCTTAACCTGAGATCGTACCTGACTCACATCTGTAGTTATGAGGCTAAGAGTATTGGTTACTATACACATCATCTGCCCCTCACAGTGTGTAATTGGTGGATTTGCGTGTCCATCTACATTTTGTGTGAAACCTTCCAATAGACACTCAGGGAATCACCAATGATTGACCCATCAAATCATCAAATCAAATTTATTGGTATAACGCTTTTTACAATGGATGTTGTCACAAAGCAGCTTCACGGAATTCCAGAAAAGACAGAGTTTTAACAAGAATGTAAACACCCCCCGGTGAGCAAGCCAGGGGCAACAGTGGCAAGGAAAAACTCCCTCAGAACTGAGGAAGAAACCTTGGGAGGAACCAGGCTCACCAGGGGGGACCCATCCTCTACTTACTACTACTACCTACAAGTGATTATACTACTAATATTAATAGCAGTAGTATTATTAGTAGTAATAGCTAGGAGTCTATGAAAACATCAGTGTAGGGTGGGCAGCTAGTCCAAAGTAGATGGGGCATGGGCAGCTGGTCTGAAGTGGGTAGCAGGAGGGCTCGACATCATGTTGGAAACCTTTTATTCTTCATTCAGTTGATTGTTCAGTTGTTTGCTGAAGTTACTGTACCAGTTTTGGAAAGTAGCGATGAAGATAACAAGCATTTTGATGTGAAACAAAATTACCTTTAAAGGCACATTTAAGGGGATTTGCACATTTTTTTTTTAGCTTCTACTTTTTATTCTACATTTTTATGAAGTTATTATTTTACCAAAGTTACAATAACAGCAACAGTGTCTCCTATTATTATTACCATTAGCTACATTTGAACCAAAGGATTTTTTTTAACCAAAAATGACTTAAAAAGTTTGTTAATGGAAATTTACCAGTGAAATTACCAGCAATATTTTATGAACTTTGACAAAACATTTTCTGTTCAAAATCAGTTGATAACTTGTGCTGCTTAATACCTGGAATTTTTTGAAAATCTACATTTTTACATGACAAATAATGCACTATGCATAAATATAGTGTAGTGTGACCAATGTACCTCTTTCACAACAAACACAAAGTGATACAAACTGCATGGTGGAGAGGTAGAGTTGGACTGAGAAGGAGACAAAAGCGTCTTTAAAAGAAATGCAGGCACTTTTCAGCTGTTACAGAGAGAGGTACCAAGGTAAGACCCCAGCCTTTCTAAAAGGAAAGTGCTCAAACAGCTCTATATTATGGAGCCCCACCATTGACATCCTGAATAAATAAAAATAATGCGTGTAACCACATCTAGTAAGGCGTGGGATTGAGATCCTAATGTGTGGTCACGGCTTAGTAAGGTATGATCTTAAGTCATGGCCACAACTTAATTATCTCATCCCATGCCTTATTAAGTCATACGCATTAGGATCTGGTTCCCATGCATTAATAAGGAGTGGCTACGCATTATTTTTATGTATATGCAATGTCACTAGCAGGGCTCCATACTATGTGGCAAAGAAATGAGGTCTCTCCATCTCCATCAAAATAATTATAGTAGTAATTTTATAAAATAATGAAACAAACAACATTTCCCTGTCAGTAGGTTATGGGGGAAAGTCAGGAAAGCCAGAGGTGCACAAATTGCAACATGATGAATGATTTTGATGATGATTTTTTTTTTTGTAAAAACGTTTTTTTATGTAAAACGTTTTTATTACTTAAGATTGATTTGCAGGAAGCAGGTTGCGAAATTTGCAAGCGTTGTTTTTATACATTTTGATTCTATCTTTCGCAATTTGTGCAGAAAGTTGAAGGAAATGTAGTGAGTTTGGAATGTAACTTTAAGAAGTGCAACCCTGAATGAAATAAAAGCCCACCAAGGACGAAAGGAGGCAGGGCGAGAAGAAATGAGAGACAGGCAGGCGTCTATGAAGAAGAAGAAGCTGTCTTCTCACTCTTTCCAGAACATGGCGATGATGTTCTACAGCTGTGACATTCTTTTACAACCTGCTGTCAGTGCCTGGAAAGTGCCGTACCGCTGAAGCTATATGTCAACGGGTTCTATACTGGGGATTCAGACATCAATGTTTTTTGAAGGAAAGTAGACTGTTAATGTATAAGACAAAAAAAATCAAAATCGTCCCCAATCTCGCTCTTTCACACACACACACACACACACACGCACACACACACACACACACACACACACACACACACACACACACACACACACACACACACACACACACACACAAACCCACATCCACACACACTCACATGCCCGTTTCCTCCTCACGCAGGCTTCAAAGGCGCTGATGGGAGAAGCCATCTCTCAGCTGCCCGCATCAAAGCACAGGAAGCGTGTCTGAGAGACTGGCCGGCTGTTCTGTGCCCCAGAATTTCTGTGTGTGGTGTGAGTGTAAGGGGTGTGATGAGATGCTGCTCTGTCCTTGTGCTTATGAGCACGTTCATGTGCATATGAGCAAGATGTTGTTTAACGGCAATATCATGCTCGTCTGTATCTGTGTGTTTATGTGCCTGGGTGGTTCAAAGCTACCACAAGATCCGATGAAAGATGCAGGATGTGGAGATCATGGAGATGCCGATTCACACACTCTGTGTTTATGTTTTCCATGTGCACTGTGAAAAAAAATGACTGTAAAATGATGGTAATTTACTTTAATCAATACTTTAACTGTATTTCTAAATATAGTTGATTACTTTATTTGTATAGTTTATCTGCCCCCCTGTATTTCTACTGCACAGATCATACCTGCTCTAATGTGCACCCACAGCTGTCTGAGGACCCTCAGCTTTACTACATCATATACAAGCCAATTCTAAACAATGCCAATGTGAAATGCTAATAATGATTGAAATGCCAGTAATAATATGATGCAGTGATTAGTAAATTATTTTGGACAGTACAAAACATAATATTTAATGTTTTACCTTATGGACTTTTTTTGCAAATATATGCTCATTCTAAAAAAGGTGGGACAGTCTAGCATGCCCTGATTACACAGTGCTGCTGTAACATAGGAAGAATGTTTCTTGGCATTGTCATGTTGAAATATACATGTACATCCCTGAAAAAGACAGCATCTAAAAGGCAGCATATGTTGCTCCAAATGTGTACATATAGTATCTTCATAGGTGTGTTACTCAAGGGCACTAACACACTCCCATATCTTGACATACCCTAGCTTTTGGACTAATAACAATCTGGATTGTCATTTATTTATTTTGTTCAGAGAGCACAATTTTCATTATTTCATTGAAGTCCAGCTGAAATTAAATTGACATATTTTACCTTGTTAGTTCATGTCTTTGGTCATTTTAAGCACAATTCATTGTGTATCCTTCAACAAAACAAAATGTTTCTTTGTCTGTAATCTTTGATTGAAGTGTAGTGACTTTTGCTTTCCTTTAAACGCAGTCTGACTTTTGGTTTGTAAAGCAGTGTCATCTAAGGGATTGAGTATCATAGGATTCAGTTGTGGTTTTTGCCCTTGCCAGATATTTCTCAAGATTTCCTGAATCTTTTGAAGATATTATGCACTGAGGAGGGTGAAACATCTAAAATCCTTGAAATTGCTCATGGAGGAACATTGTTTTCATACTGTTGCATTATTTGTTGACATATTTTGGTGATGTGGTCAGCCTCAATAACAAAGCCTTTAAATGACAAACAAATGTAAAACACATTACGATGTATGTGGTACAATCTTTAAAAAGATGGTTCTTCAAGCTTTCTTTAGAAAATCTTCTGTAGAACCATGAACAATTAAAGAAACCTTCACATGATTAAAGGGTTCTCTGCATCACTATATTGTTCTTAAAATTAACGGAGAATGTGCTGTAGATGGTTCAACGTTACAACGTCAAGCCTATGAACCCTTTTCAAAATGGTGCTATATAGAACCATATACAACACATTCTCCTGTGATTTAAAGAACGCTTTTGTGATGCAAAGGATGCTTTGATCATGTAAAGTGTTCTTTAACTGTTAATGGTTCTATGCAAAATCATTTTCTTTATTAAAAAATCCTTAAAGGTCCATCCTTTTTAAGAGTGTAAGAAAAAGATGTTAAGGCAAAAAACATGTGAAATGAACTGTGGATAACACAATAAAAGCAAATCAATGAAAACCAACAAAACTGCAAGAAATTCTGGGAAGTTCCATCCACCCCCCTTTTCACTTTCCCAGTATTCACTGCAAATAAAATTAACTTCTGTAAAATATAATGTTTGAACTTGACCTGTTTTTCCCAAAATGTATATTTACATCAGTTCATCACTTCTTTGCATTATGACTTAAGGTAGCAGAGGCAACAGCTGAGTCAGGGAGATGGCTACCCCTGGAATCTGATAGGCCCAACTCATCTGAGAGAAAGTAATTCAGCAGAAGTAAGTTTTGCAAAACTTCAACTTGGTTGTAATGTTTCTCCATGTCCTCCAGTGCCAAGGTTGTCATTTTAAATGGGTATGAAATTCACGAGTGGACCAAACCTTGAGTTTCATTTCTGTGGATAGGGACGATTCATCTGTTTCAGTTTTTTTTTTTTTTTGTGCGGTAGCCATTTTAATGAGTGTCTCCTGCTGCGCCTCAATAGGAGCAATGGTGAAGAAATATAAGAAAAGTGAATAGTACTTCTGAAAAAGCGGTGATATGTCCAAAAAATGAAAAGAAATCTTTCTCCTATTCAGACAGAAACACTAATGTTACTTTTATGCCGATACACTTTTTTATTTAATACTTTTTCAGGACTCCTCATGCTACACTCGACTACTGTTTAAAATATCTACATATACATATACATATAACGGTGTCTGCTAAACACCTAAATGTAATGTTTACAGACTCATATGTAGTTGTATTAAGCACACAGTACATCGTCGTGCTCTGCTGACTGCCTGAATGTTATCAAATGTAGCCACTAACAGTGCTGTTGATGTTATTTATGAAAAAAAAGTGGTGGAATTTCTTTAATTATCTAACACTAGGTATATTATCCAGTGAACTGCGAGTGTTTTGATATGAAATGCTCATTTCTAGAAACTTACTAACTCAAATCTTCTTCCCACTGATGGTTATGAGAACCTGGGGTCTTGAGCTCTATAATGAAAGTATAGCCATTTTATTTACTATTAAAGATAACCAGTGAGCTTAAATCTGTCTTGTTAGTTTTATTTTATAATATTAGAATATTGATAATTAAATCATTTAAACTGTGCTGTTTTGCCCTACAATATCCTGCATATACCTCTCCACAAATGAAAACAGGAAAAACACTGTAAAACATCTTGTACCTTGTGTATTCAGGCAGTGGGTTTGTGACCATTTCAATGAATTCAATGAGGCATTAAACTCTTCAGACATCTGATTACTTCTCACCAACGTTATGAACTATTCTGACTCCGGAAGTTTCCTAAAAATGGCACAGTTCAAATCAAATTACTCTGAATGACTTTCTTCACATATTAACAACTGCACTATTCAGAATTTTTAAAAATATTAAGGCCTGCATGCAATTAGGTCTTGGATCTATAAACAGCTCAAAACATAATGAATTTTAGCTAAAATCTTGAGTGAAACATCCAGTCGCTAACGGTTGGTACCTTCAGTAGTTTGTAACTGCATATTAGACAACATCCATAGTGGACCACTATCCTATATTTTAGACCACTTCTCTAATTGCTGAGATGAAAAGTGAACTGATGTTAATGATAACGATTTATGAAACAAGAAACTTGTGGCAGTGACAGTTTATTAATCTGTTAAGCTTTCTGCTACTGTTGCTGTATAAAGTGCCCAAATGGAGTCTTCGGACACACTGATCATTTTTTTTCTAATTAATTAAAACCCTTAAAAGGCCAGGGCAGACCAGTGGCCCAAGGTTTAATTGCACATTTATGTATCAATACTTTGAGTCCAACTGAGCAAAAGCAATCTAGAAAACATTCACCAACCCCCTGTTTTACTTTGAAACAAATGTTGGGAAACTAATCCAAATAGACATTTTCAAATCAGAGATCTCCAACCTGCCATCCAACTCACCTGACTGTAAATTTTGAAAGATAAAGTTAGAAAAGTAATAACCTTGAATACTGAGAAAAAATCAATATGAAGTAAAGAACACATGAAGGAAAGAACACTACTGTTTGACCCTCCAATATTTGAGAGCTTTTGCCTTTCTGAAGTTTTCAGCTTTTTACTGGGATTATTTTTAAATCATAGGCATTAAAATGGTTGTTATGGCTGCTTGTTATGACCGTTCTGATGGATATGAATGAATAAATGATGCATTTATTTTGGAAAGTAACAAATAAACACAACATAAATTCTATTCAGAGAGTGTCACAAGACTGCTTTTGAACTCTGTACACAACCTGTCTTTGGTTATCTAGTCAGATCCATTGTAGCGTGTGATGGAAAGTCTTAGGTTTGTTGAACCATGGCAGTATAACACACACAGGACTGGCTCCTCTTACATTGAGTCTCTGCTAGGGGTGGCTGTGATGTCATATATTCTTACTGACTTGCCCAGGCCCAATAGTAACAGGGCGCGGGAGAAGCTGGAAAGACTCTGAGGTCAGACTTTAGTGGGCGGAGGTCAGATCTAGGATTACTGGCAGCGTGGTGATAAGCAGTTATTATCCTATATCTATGAAACGTTACCAAGAGGCAAGAGGTTATTATACTATATCTATCACACCAGAGACATAGCCTGAGGGTGTGCCACCCTTGAATGAAGCATGGCCACCCCAGTTGAAAGTGAAAGTGGTCAGCCATGACAATAATTAAGCAATAAAGCATCAACTATGTTTTATGGTGAAAATATGGCAGCAGTGTAACAATCAGTTATAAGAGTATGATGATGCTGCGTTTGATAGTGAACATGTCTTGCTATAATAGACTCGCAAACAGACTATAATAAATTTGCACTGGGGTCTTTTCAGTCTTTTCTGTGCTGCTCATAAGGAAGCATAATCATATGATAAGATTAATTAACTATCAAAAATAACTCAGCAACGATCATTTGCAATGCTACAAATGCTAAGAACTTTTTTACAGTTAAATGCATGCATATGTTTTGGTTTACCTTATACATTGCTGTCTGGTTATCCATAGCAGCCATAGTGGACTACCATCCTACATTTCAGACCACTTTCTGATGTGAAAAATGAACTGAGGTTGCTGATAATGATTTATGAAACATGAAACCTATTTTAGCGGCCAGCCAGATTCATCTTACTGTGCCATTATTAACTGTTAATCTGTTAGGGTTTCTACCACTGTTGTCGTTTACATGAGAGTGGACCCTATCAGACACAGATTTACTCATACACATAGCTTTTTAGGATGAAGGCCAGGGCCCACCAGCTGGCCCAAAGTTTTATTACACGCTTATGAATCAATACTTTGAGTCCAACTGAGCAATAGCAAGCTAGAACACATTCACCACCCACCCATTTTACTTTCAGACAAGTGTTGGGAAACTATTCATTTACATTTACCTGACGCTCTTATCTAGAGCGACTTACAGTTTGATCATTTCACACAGGTAGGCCAAGGTGGTGTTAGGAGTCTTGCCCAAGGACTCTTATTGGTATAGTGTAGGGTGCTTGCCCAAGCAGGGGATTGAACCCCAGTCTACAGCATAGAAGGCAGAGGTGTTATCCACTACATTATACCAACTACCAATACAAATGTATATGTTCAAACCAGAGATCTTGGGCTTCCCTGGCCATCCGTAAAACTTCTAGCTACGGTATAACACGTTACCTGTTTGACTGTGGATTAAAGGACCCCCCCTCCTTTACTTTTGGCAGATTTTCTTCACACTATGTGTAACTTGTGTTGATTTTTAGCAATGCGTTTTTAACCAATTAACTAACTAAAGTAAAGCCAAAAAACAAATGCGACGGTTCATTTTTATTTATCCGTGTCGTGTTTTCTCAGCTATTATTTCACCGGGACTGCAGCAGTCGCTCAGCTTTTTTCTCTGCTGCTCTTTTTATAGTTGGAGACTCCAAAAGAATCCCGGCTCGCGCTTTCATGTGCCGCTTTTGGACCAATGAAATGGAGCGAAGCTGCGAGGCGTCAATCACTTATTATTTTCCCCACCCGTATTCCGGCAAGCCCTGAGACCCTGTGCCGGGATTGGGTAGTGCCGTCCTGCCCCCCACGCTAGGATTGGCGAGGCGGTCCGCTTCTGAGTGAGAGCTGCCAGCCAATCTTAGCGCAGAGGGGCGTGGCTTATACCGAATACGGGTGGAGAGAAAGAACTGGAGGGAGCTGAGCTGAGCAGAGGGGGGATCAAAGCTGAGATCCGTCTCTGTTGGATATACCGCGAGGGTTTATTCGCTCTTCTGTACGGACACTGCTGTGTGAAGCAAAACGTTAACCGCTCGTCTCTGGATTATATTTATTTCTGATGTTTTGCTATTCCAACCCAATGAGGAGAAATGGGTAAACTTCATTCGAAACATGGTAAGGCTCTCTTTAATCTCTCTCTTTCTTGCTTGCTTTTTTGGCTTTAACTGTGACGCTATAGTTCTCTGGACTAACCCTGTTTCATCGTGTCTCCTTTCTGTTGTGAAATGTCCTGGGAAGCTGCTATTTGTAAACCGAGGGAAAGCCCTGAAGGTGAGTGGATTTGTGTCGTGTGAGAGAAAAAGAAAGTGGTGTTAAAGGGGAACTCCACCAGTTTTTCAAAAGTTCCACATAATTAAACGGTGGAGGTGTAAACGAAGTCATTCAGAGTGGTCTGGTGAGAAATGCTGCGTTTTAGGGACACTTACCAAGTCGGAATCGTTCACAGTGGTGGTGATAGAAACCAGATGTCTGATGAGTTTAATGCCTCTGAAAGCTTCCTCACAGAAAGATATCACAAAAAAATGTTTATGAATACACCGCCTGATGCCTGAGTTATTGTTTTACGATAGGTTTAGATAGAATAAGTCTTAGCCTAAAATGACTTATTCATCCATTTATGTGAATCAGTTCATAGTGGCGGGACGCACGCAGGACGTTGTGCGGCAAAATAGTCCCCAAAAGAAAACTTATTTTTTCGGATTTTCCACTATTTTACAATCTTCAACATTACATGTAATAAATGAGAAGGCACGTGTAGGTTTACTGGTGGTTTTGGACGGCAAATAAAATGCTATATTTGTGTTGTAGACATAGCGACTCCTGGTTCCTATCACCACCACTGTAAAGAACTCACCTTTAACTTCATCGGACCATCTCATAACAAACAACTCTGAATGACTGAGAAATTGGTGGTACTCCTCTTTAACACAGCGTCGCTGAATTTATCAAAGTAGCTACTATTTATCCAGTTTAGACCCCAACTCGTCTATAGTTAAGGTTTAGGAGACCGCGGGACGTGATGTACCACGAAAACCAACTGAGTTTCTTTCGCTGTTTAGGCGACAGTTTCGTAGTTAATGCCTGCTTGGCGAGAAAAGGACTCGACGACTGGCTCGTTAAGCAGAAGTATTACTGCACTGGATCTCGCCTAGAACAACAGGACTGCCACCAAAAAAGTACCTGCGGACTTTCTTCGAGGGTGAGTCTGTCTGTTTTAATGACATTTATGTGCTATTCAACTGCATTAAAATACGTGTATTGAAACCAAAGGCGTTAAAATGTGTTTTTTACTACTTTATTCGTGTCTGGATTGGAGCTTCAGCTTCGTTGCTCTCGCGCGCGGCGGCTCGCGCTTCGTGTTGGTCTCCTCAGGAAATTTTTCTCGAGAATAGCCGGTTAAATGTTAACTCTTTATCAGAAAATGTGAAAAACTGTCAAAAAACTGAAAGTCACTTTACTTATGTGAGTATTTTCGAGTTTCTCTACAAACTAAGGCGTTTATCGTGGCGTCGTAGGCAGTTCCACTATCTGCTCTTGACATAAACCTCTGAAAGATATTAAAGGGGAATTCCACCCAATCGTTCAAAATTTCGGACTACTCTTGTCCTTGAGATGAAAACAGTCATTCAGTGGTTTGAGGTAAAGTGGTTCATTGGTTCACAGAAACCTAGAGTCTCAGATTTCTTTACGCTGGTGGTGATAGGAACCAGGGGTCACAGTGTTTACAACACAAATATAGCCGTTTTATTTGCTATCGAAAATCACCGGCGAATACACGTCGTCTGAACGTTTCTGTGTGATATTGATGACGGTGAATTAGGCATAAATCAAAATAAATGTTTTCTTTGGGGACTATTTTGCCTTACAACACCCTGCATGTGCTCCTCTGCCATGAATAAATTGATTAAAATAATGGATTCAAACACATTTTAGGTCCAAATTTGATCACAAAACCATCATAAATCAGTGTCTCAGACATCAGTCAGCATATACTGTAACTATTTCTTGTAACTTTTTATGAGGGAGCTTTTAGAGATGGATGCTTTTTAGAGATCACCACCACTGTGAACAATTCTGACTCTGTAAGTTACTCTAGATTGGAGCATTTCACACCAAACCACAGGCTTTGTTTACATCTCATCCATTTCATTATGTAGAATTTTTTTAAAATCTGTGGATTTTTCCTTTAAGGGCTGTAGGAAACTTTTTGTGTGTGAAGGACTTTGATAACTCACTGAGGTGAGCTAGTGTAAGTGTTACTGTTGGTGCCTGTGGTAATTCTTCCCAGCTTTTTGCCCTTTTGTGACCCCAAGCTTTTGGCTGAAGACCACCCTCACTTTCTTTAATGGCGTTCTAACGCTTTGGATGTGAGCTTTGGCGTTGTGTTTTCCCTAATGGAGAACAACAGTCAGCATATCGAGCTGAAGCCACAAGAATGGCTTTGTTTAGCAGTTGGAGCCTGACTACAGAAGGCAGAGCCGTTATCCTCGGCTGTGGATTGGAGACGTTTTGAACACACACTTGCCTGACACCCACTAATGAACGCTTTTAAAATGCCTGCCAGTTCTCTCTACAATTGCAAATGTTCCCTTTGAAGCCTGAGGTAGAGCGGATTTCTTCATGTTTATTCCTAAGGAGGATGGGAGGGGAAACGTCTGGTTGGAAGTTTTTACAAAGGTCCAGAGTCTGTTTGCACCTGACAGGCAGTCATTTTGCTGAAAGGAAGGAGGCAAGGAGGGGAAGAAAGCACTTCACACAAAAGTTGGTGCTTGGATTTCAAACTTTTACACCAGTGCTATAAAAGTGTTCGGATGTTTCCACTTTTGCACGCAAGGTGTGGTTATATTGGGTGAAAGTTGAACATAGTCAAGTTCACATTTTCTCTCATACATGACGTGGGTTTGTTCAAGCAACAGGGAAACAAATGTGTCAGGGTTCAGAACAGCTGAACAGATGCAGTCCTCTCTGGAGGTGATAGATCATGGCAGGCTTGAAAGCACTGTGGCCTGACAGGCTGGTGACAGGGCTACATTGTGAAACTGAGTTGGGGGGGGTTGCAAGCCTGTCTGCGATTTGGCGTCCTGGTAAACACATAAGAACGTTGTTGTTTGAGGAGGGCAGAAATGCTCTGGAAGCACTTCTGAGGGAGCGTAAGCCTCTTTCGGGTTGGGGGCTGTCGCGTCTCAAAAGAGTTTTTTGAGAGGCCTGGGGTGGAGTGAGGGGGAATCCAGCAGGCCACTCTAAAGGGCCCACACAAAAAGCAGGAGACTTTGGTCACTTTGCAGGCTTCTTTAAAGTGCATGAAAATTCTTCCCCTTCCACCAATTCTTGTCAGAAACCACTGAAAGTTTGTTGGACTGCAGATTTTGGGTCAGCGTTGCATTGCTTACTGAAGTGTTTCCTTATCTGTGTGTGATCCTCTAATTAAAGGTCATATGATAGCTCCAGCAGGGTAAGGTTCTCTCGATCTTCACGTAAACCACTGGGGAAGGGGGACTGCTGGGACTGCTGCTAACGGAGGTCATTCAGTGCCACTGGAGTTTATTTGGAGTGGCTTTGGCTGGTATGAGGAGGGAAAACAGGCAAAAAGTCAACAGGACAGCTCAGATATACAGGAAATAGGGGAGTAAAAACATTGTAAGGAATGCTGGTGTGTTGGTAGGCCTGAAATGGAGAGATGAAAATCCTTTGTTGTCTTGTCATTTCTTTGAAGGTATTTTTGATATAAAAGCCAAGGTGAGGTCAGTTGGAGTTATAAAGCAGAGGTGATAACTTTTAAAGCCTGAGTTTTATTGCTGTTGGAGTGATTAGATAGTAATAAAGTGTTTTTGTTAGCTTGAAATGATCTCAGGTTGTATCACAGAGCTTATTGCCATGACCACAGCTTTTATGACTTGAGGCTGAGCAATTCCTGAATGCCTCTTCAGGCATCCCAACGTATCAAACACACGCTTTATGGAACCTTTGGGTGGGACTCAAGGCAACTTCAAGCGACCTGTTTGGCTTCTTCCAGTGGAGGTTCTAATAAGAAGTTTGAGAACATTGGGAGAACATTGGACAAGCATTGCAGAACGCGTGTGTGTCTGCCAGATGGTGTGAAGTGATTTGGCAAGACTGTGCAAAGATCCCTGCTGAAAGACTTGGACTGTTTGAACAATTTGGACTCAGCAGAGCTGTGTGTGCATGTGTTTTAACATAAATAATTGAGTCCTGTGTGCCTAATGGTTTTCACAGTGTTGTGGGAGAAAGAACAAAACGGAGCGAGCCGTGTTTCTGACCATAAATATTTATTTGGAAGTGTTTGCTTTGTTTTGATTTTAACAAAGCGTTTCTAAGATAACTTAATATTTCATTGCGTGTTAAAGTTTGAGGGAGTGCTTGCTGACGGCGCAGGCTTTTTGGACTCCCTTTCAGGCTGTCTGTTTTTTGGGACTCCTTTGTTAGTTAGCGTTGCCTTTGTTTTTTGCTTCAGAAAAAGCGCCAAACAAGAATGCACTTCAGTGCGTTTTTTTATTGTTCCAAGATGACAATGATTGGATCCAAGTGTTCAACCTCGATTGTAAACACATTTCTGTTTTATTTTCACTTTTCTCAGTATGTTTTTTTCTGTAATTTCTCAATTATTGGCAAAATCTAAATGACCGATGCTGCTATTTTTTCAATCTGTTGGTTATGATGTGACTCTGCAATCTTTTTTTGAATATGAATAAAAACATTGTCTATTGCAGTATCTACGATTCTGAAACAGGAATATCACCCAGCTCGGCTTTAAACCGCCCTTAACCTCAAGCAATAAACCTACAGCTGGAACTAGAAGCTTTTTATTTAAGCAATATAGTAATATGTAAGTGTATGCAAGGAGTGAAGTGTGACCCTTCAGTGTATATGTGTCAGTTTGTGTGTGTGTGTGTCTGCGTGGACCAACAGTGTGCATGTGTGTGGCTGAAAGTGGGTGTTGTAAAATGTGGGTTATATGGGAAGGACAGTGGGGAGTCAGGGTCAGGAATCTGTTTGATGTTGAAGCCCACTATGGTTGTGTGCTGAATAGCTCTGGCGTGGGGGGAAAATGTCTTGAAAACCCCCTCTCAAAGACTGACCATGTTCATATAGCACCACCTATTCCAATAGCCTGCTAGACTACAGAGTTTTGGACCAACGTAACTACCAAGATCTGAAGAAGAGGTGGCCAAGAGAACCATGGAGTTTAGACAAGCTCAGCTACTTTAGCCTAAAGCTATAAGCCTACACTATATCACTATTGGCCAGAATGAAAAGTTGGAATGCAGAAATACAAGTTCTAAGACTTTTTGTTGTGCTCAAACGTCCCGTTCAGCATGCCAGCCTGTGTGTGTGTGTGTGTAAAAGAGAGCGTGATTGACTGCTCTGTGCTAGGCAGGCAGGTGAAGATCAGTGTTTTTATTGTGTGTTTGTTGGTCTGGGAGGTCCACAGCTGCTCTTGCTGGTCTTACTGATGACACAGGGTGCTGCCCTCTATGGCTCCTCAGACCCCCTCAGTATCCAGCACAGGACTCCTGTATTCTTTCTTTGATGTTGTAATAATCATCCCAGTATTAAACAGAGGAATGAATAAGGGTTACATCATTATAGGGACAGAATATCTTATGAATATGCGATTATAAACATAGCTGCATAAAGTGATTGTTATTCATTAAAAACACATGGGCGAACCCTTGACATAAGATGGTTCATAGTTGTCCTGCATTTTATTTGGCCACATTTATTCACATTATCTCACATGAATGTCTCGATTCATCAGGATTATTAGGATGCTCACAGCGCATAGTGAAAAACTAATAATGATTTGTTAGCTTAGCACCCCCCCGCGACCCTGACGGAGAAGCGGCTTAGATAATGGATGGATGGATGGATAGCTTGACTACATGGTACCGCTTCAGTGAGGCCAATATTGCAATAACACTGACCAAATGATATTGTCATACAGATCATCAATGCTCCACAGTCTAGACCTGGGCAGTATGGTGATGTATTCAGATATTGACAGTTGATTGGCAAATGATTGGTTCACAAGTAAACCGGTGACAATGCTTTAATGGATGGATTTCCTGTGTTGATGGAGAACTAAAGAGAATTAATTCATAACTTTAAATATCTTTAATAACTTTAACCAGCTTGGAAAATAATATTAAACATTATTTGTAATGTTTCTGCTCACTGTTAAAACAATGGATTAATTCACAATGTTAATAAGCCACTAGGCTACGTTAGAGCAAATACCCCAGTGTCTGTTCTGCAGGGTTCCCAGCTCAAGTGTCTTGAGGGCTTATGTATGTTAAGCAGTGTGAGGTTTCTCCACAAGGGGGAGCAAATTGCTGTGCATAATTTAAAGAGAAGAAACAGTCATGAGGCTACACCAGAAGGTGCTCATAAATGCATGAAAACAAGGGATTGAAAGTATGAAAACACATGAAGTTACTCAGTATAGTTGATAATTATTTCATATGTGATTTTCAGTCTGGTCTTTTATTTTATCCTTCTTTCTCTCTTTAGTTTTCTCTTTTTGACTCTTCTCTCTGTTCTTCCATTGTCCTATTTAGCTGCTGGGCCTGCCTGAGTGTGTGTGTTTAACTGGTGGGCTTGACTCTGTGTGTAATTGTGGAGGATGTGTGTGAGAGTTAGCCTGAGCTATAGTGGGGAACAGTTTTTTTTAGTGTCTTTTTTGTCATCCTCATGCAAATACTTCACAGTCATGCAGGCTCCATTGGAGGCTTAGAGATTGACTGTTCCCTCAAAGCACTGCTGTTTTTCTTCTCTCTCTCTCTCTCTCTCTCTCTCTCTCTCTCTCTCTCTCTCTCTTTCTCTGTCTCCAGTATACTTCTCCACTGCCACATAAAGAGAGAGAATAAAGAATAGAGACACAGTTTTTCCTTCTCTCTCCCTCTTCTCCTCCTTTAGAGAGTGAGCGCTTTTGTCTAGAGGCTGGCTGTTGCTTTTAGATGCGACTTGTCTTTTTGTCGCCCCACTCTTCCTTGCTCTCTTCCTCTTTTTCTTTCGGTCCCTGTTCCCTTTCTAAAGCTGACGGAATGTTGCGTGCGCCCGCCCGCGCCTCCTCTTCATGGGTCGTTTTCGCATCCCTTTCTTCTTCTTTTCTTTATATTACTTCTTACATATTTCCTCTACTTTTACACCCCTTCAAGGGATCTACCCACTAGCCCTCTGAGTGAGTGAGTGAGTGTGTGTGTGTGTGTGTGTGTGTGTGTGTGTGTGTGTGTGCCATTCTTCCTCCATGCTCCCCAGGGACCTGGCTGTTGTTGTGTTTGAAGCCAGCTGAGGGAGAGATGGAGAGAGATGGAGAGAGTGGCTGTTGTTTTCCTTTTGTGAAAGAAGAGAAAGAAAGAGCCCCGGGGAGAAGACCGCCGGCACCCGGTTTGAGGTGGGGCCTCGGAAAAGTTCTCATGAGAGGACAAGAAAGGGGAGGGGAGGGTAAGTGAAGAGAGCGGCAGTGAGGAGAGGAGAGTAAAGGAAAGGGGAAGATACAAGAAAAGAGGGGTTTACAAGAGGACAGGGCAAGACAGTGTAGCTGTGCTCTTTCAAGAGAAAGGTTCCTAAATGGTTTCTTTAAGGACACATCCATTGAAAGGTTCTTCATGAAACCAAAGGTCATGCCAAAGAACCCTTTTTATGGCACCTTTATGTTGCAGTGTAGGAAGGTGGGTAAAAAGTGAAGAGGGTAAGAGAAAAGGAGCAGAGAAAAGAGTGTGATTTATGTGGGACAGTGTTTCCTAATACTGATTCTGTAGTACTATTCTGCATGTTTTCCTGTTAGATTGGGGGAAATATGCAGGACAGGGTTAGGGATGTGCATGGGTACTTGAGTACTAGATTAATTTGTTCCATGCCATATTTAAGTATCCATTGTATAACATCATGGAATATTGGGGTGAAGTACAATTAGAAGGCCAACAATTAGAAGAAACGCTGTTTAGTTTTAACAAGGCTGTAAAGTGTGGCAGTTGTGCTCATGTTTAAGCTTAAATAAGTATATTATATTTTGCTACACTAAAACTACAAGTAGCCCATGCCAAAAACAAGCAGTTCAGGATGTAATTGAAAAAGCAGATGATAACTATGCCTACTACTCTTGCTGGTATGAGCTGTAATCAGAACATTTAAAAAAGGGAAATGTATTTCTCTGTGCACAAACATATTGGTACATCATCCATTACAAACAAAAACTTTAACTTCAAAAACTTCACACCAAGTCATCACGTACCTTGGCTTAGTGAGAGTTAGCTCATTAGCTTAACTGGTAAGGTAATCCAGTTACTTGACCCAAAAACCTACCAGTTTAACTTGTAATGACTAAACATGTATTTCTGACTAATAATTTTAATTATATTTTTCTACATGTTAGCACAAAGCACCAGTAATTCATGCTGGTTCGTGTTTTAGGACTAAGATCTTGGGTATGTTAAAATCAGCTGAAGCTCGTCCTTTTCGTCCTTGTGGTTGACCAAATTCTCAGTCAATAACTTAGAACTAAGATGAGAATGCACATCTGTAGGCAGAGTAACATCAAGATCTTAGTTTGGAAACATGGGTGTTAGAACTTGTGTGAATGAAGACTTCAAGTGCCTTTATCAGACTCTTCTACAGTGAGTGTCTCCTTGTACCCTGTCATCACCTGCCACAGGCTTTTACTCAGTTGCTTTGTTTCTACTTGTACTTGTGTCTTTCCTCCTGTTAACCTTTATAAGTTTAATGATTAGGATTTATTATCCCTTTACGTTATTATTATTTTAATGTGATTGCATAATTACACCATGAATTACACAGAGACAGTCACGACAAAAACATGGTAAACGTTTTTTTTCTGCAAAACATCATAAAATGTGTGGTATTGAACACACTCTCATCAGAATTTCTTAGCTTGTTTCAGTGAGTTATGAAATTAGAGCATTAGAGCATAATTTTGTTGCAGTTTTATTGCTGGTGATAACTGTGATTTCTGCTAAAACATAAAGCAAAAATTAGGGATTTTTGGGTAAATCTTTGCTGCCTGGGAATTCTTTCGCATTGACCTCTCACAAATTGGTGCTGTTGATGTCCCTTCTTGTGCTACTGAAATCCAGAGACATTAGTGGGTTTAGTTCAGGGTCTAAATTTTCAATGTGAATGTTTTTGTATCTTGGGACAGGTCTAATGATAGTTCCCATCCATTTTGGCTTGAGTAGTCCATGTAGTTTGGAATGTACATGGGTATATGACTCTGTATGTTTTGTCGATTTGACCATGACTCTGTGGGTGAGCACACACATATGTGTGTGTGTAAAAATAGTGGTCAGGAATGTGTGGTATGGGGGAGCATGCAGGGGGCTAGAGTGGTGCCTGGTAGGTTGTGAGACAGACCAAGACAGAGGAGAGAGTGTGTGTGTGTGTGTGTGTGTGTGTGTGTGTGTGTGTGTGTGTGTGTTTGCATGCATGAGCATGTGTACTCTGATGAGTATGTGCATCATGCATTGAGGTTTCACTGTGCGGATGCGCTCTGGAGATCAAAGTGTGTGGTGGGAATCTGCACAGCAAACCATGGGGATCAACAGCTGAGATACAGGCTGTGTTTCCAAATATCTACACACACACACACACACACACACACACACACACACACACACACACACACACACACACAACAATATGAGCAATCAGAATTCCAGATTATTTGAAAGTGTCTCTCTAGCTTCCTCACTGTGGATGTAAATATGTATATGTACATGTGCACATGTATTTGCGTGCATACGCATGGCCCTCCAATCAGTGTGCAGGTTTTCAGTTAAGTTTTCATGTATTTTTGTTATTTTTAAAAACAGGGCCGAGACTTCAGTTCCTCACTCTCATAGCTATATAACTTATAAGGATGGGATGGTTATTTTGTCTAAATGCTTAAATTCCCAGGCTCATTACACTTTCAACTATTGTCTTATTATTCAGTAATTGTATGGAAAACAAAACAAACCTTGCTAAAAGTTGGAGGAGGGAGGAAAAGAGGAAAAGCATTTACTCAAACGCAAACAGAAGGTGAAGGAAAGGTGTTCTAGACTGGTTCTAGCACGACTTTAGTGCTAATTGGTCCAACTACTCTAGCTGATGTTGGCTAGGTGCCGAAACAGTGAAAACATATTTCTCCAACAAACGCACACGTTGGCACGTCGTCTACCTGTGAGAAAATGACGAGTCCTCCTCAGCAGTGTTGTACTGTTAGCTGGAGTTTTAGCTCATTAGATCTGGCCTGACCTGAAGACGAAGCCTCTGTTACTCATCCACTGTGAAAACGTCGTTCACCGAAAAAGGCAAGCCTAGAGCCCTACAGTTATTTCAACCAAAGTGTTTTTTCCATGTGATTGACTGATTTGCTGTTCATTAGTCTTTATTGAAACTCAAATATCAAAATAAGGTAGAATGCTCCCCATACATTAGACAGAATAATTTATAGAAAGCAATTCTGCCAAAAAATTGCATCCTTTTGCACTATTAACAGTGCAGAAAGTTGAATATCTTATGAAATATTAGCTATACAGCGCTGTCACAGATAGCGCCACGAAAATGTTGTTCAGCTTTTTCAATATTTTTGTGCTAACCAGATTAAGATTCAGAGAAGCTAAATATGTGTTTTCTTTCTAATTAGGTTGAGTAAACCCTTTGAATAATGACCAATAAGTGACCAATATATTTCACTGTATTTCTATCCTCTTGATGTAAACTGGGTGGTCCATATCTTGCTTCCATAGATCACATGGCTGATGTCTCTTGCTCCGCCCCACAAAACAGTTTCAGAGTCAGAGAAGCTTAATGAACCCAGCATAACCAAAAGCTAGCTAGCTAGACCACCTGTCTACAGCTGAACATCGCCTGTTCATTTGTATATACATACATAAGCATTGTTTGTTCATCTGTTCATTCATTCCTTTGTCTGTCTGTTTGTTCATCAGCCTGTCCGTCCATCTTCTCTTTTTGTCCATGACTATTTTCATCCAGTTACTGTGTCATAATAGCTGGATAATGATTTTAGTTCTGTATGAGTGGCGCAACAGGCTAGGAGTGTTGGACAGAGAGCTGTCAATCAAGGTGCTCATTAGCCACACCCACACAGCTGTCAGATAGACATATCTTATAGCTTTCATTCAAGCTTTGCTGGATGTTTAATATAACACTCAAGTTTAATATCATACGAACATTTCTAATATTTTACTCTGTGATCCCTGGGACTTTAATACCGTCCTGTTCCAGTGAGTCTGTAAAGCCTTGCGCTGCCCATCTTGTTTGTTGAACTGTATTTTGTTTCATTTTTGGCTTGTTAAGTTGGTTTAGTTGTTCTGTCATTACAGTAGAAAAAAATTCTTTGGTTAGCCACAGTGCAGTTGTTATTTAGCAATCAGTGCTTAGCAGAGTGATACAGTCACTGTGAAAAAAATGTGTTGTGATTTGGGGTAAAATGCTTCTTAACCAATCAGATTGTATCATTGGAATCAACTGATGTGGTATGAATAATACTCCAGCATATCCACAAAAAACACTGAAGTCAAGAACACTTGTCTTTATAGGTCAAGTGTTGAGGTCATGTCTTTATATTTATTATACATATTTAAAATGTAGAAGTCAACGAGTGGGCCTGTGGGCATATGTTAGTAGAGGGATGTCAAAATCATTGTCCTGCCAATAAGATGCTCTCACATTTTTGCTGTAGAAGCAGTAGCCACTCTTTTCAGTTTGACTTCCTTCCCTCCCTTCTGTCCTTTTCACCTCATCAACAATGGAGAAGCAGGTTTTTCTTTGCTGGTTTGTTTTTAGGCTAGCAGTGTTTAAAAATCTCTCCTGCAATGTTAACATCAGCGGCTGGAAAGACTATTGTGCCCATGTCTGTGTGTGTGTTAGTACATCATCTTAAATAAACGGGCGTCTCGTGTGTTGTGCAAAGGCCATTTCCTGAGAGAAATTGTAAGTAAAGGAAGTTTTTGTCTAAGTCACAGGTCCTCAGTTTTAGCCATAAGGAAATCTATAAATGAGCTGATCATGCAGGTTATCTAACAAACATCTCTGGGCATAGGTTCATCTTTAGCTGTCTTTGTGTGTGCACATGTGTTTGCCTTTGTGTGAATGTGTGTAACGTTCCCTCTGATCATTTTGCTTATTCATGAATTCTAATTTGAGACTGAATAACTGAATTTTTAACTGAGTAGTTTGCTTCCCCCGGTCTGATTCAGGTGCAGGTCTGCTCCAGATGTCTTTCAGGCAGAACATAACTGCAGTTATCTCACCTTTAAAGGCACAGAACAAAGACGAGAGCCTTCATCTCTGGAAAATGCACACATTTACCCTTTACATCTTTCTTTGTGGAAATCCAGGTAACAGAGGGAGAGAGATGAGAATGAGAAAGATGGGTAGAGAAAGAAGGAGAGCATAGCGATTGGGTTGCCTGAAGGAAGAAAAAGTGGAACAGAGAGCACTGATTCATTTCTAATACTTCAAAGCTTCTCTTCTCTTCTCTTCTCTTCTCTTCTCTTCTCTTCTCTTCTCTTCTCTTCTCTTCTCTTCTCTTCAAGGACCCTCCACCATTCATTAACATAAACTTCCTTTCTGCTGAGCTTTTCCTATGATTGTCCCCGTGTGGTATACTGTTAAAAATTAAAGTCAGCTCAACTTAAAATTATAAGGTAACTGATTACATTGCTTTTCTTGAGTTAACTCAGCTTGAGGACACTGGAGTTCACCTTCGTCAAACTTCTTAGTTTAGTTAAGATCTCTCCTTAACTCTCATGATTTAGTTCTGCATCTCAGTTAGGTTATCAATAAAGAATGTGTGTGTGTGTTTTTTATTTTTACTCAGTATACGCACTAACTGGGACTCTTTTCCATCGCACAATCCCACGTGGCATTTTATCCACTTGGGCTCCCAGTCATGTATGGCTATGGCATCGCTGGGGTTCAAACTCACAACCTCCTGCTGGGGGTGAATGAATAAGCTGTTGCACCTAAGAATAGCTCAGCCAGTTTGCATTGAGGTTCCTGTAATTACTGAATAAGAAGCCCTGGTATGTAATAAGCCTGGGATTTTAAGGGGTTCATTTATGTTTATGTCTGGTTGTCATGAGATAAATACACGAAACATGTCAGATATCAGCATCAGCTCAAGTCCAATATTGGTTCACACCTGACCTTGTCTAATAAAAGTTATATCAGTTTTTAATAACTGACTGAATGAATAATATGAATTCTAGTGGTGCTCATAATGCTGCTGATACTGGTGTGTGCAGTCTGGGTGGGCAATATGGAAAAAAAAATAGTATGAATAACAATAGTGTACAAAATAGTTTATAAACAGTCCTTATTATTCAGTGTTTTACACACTGCACTGCAAATCCAGTTAAACAGGACTCATTATACTCAATGTGTATGAAACATGCAGCAGGTCAGTTTTCTTTAAGTACAGACCGTTTTCACAATATGCTCAGAATGCATGCTGTGTATCATGAAAACAACAGAGTTCATGATGATGATACAATATTGTCATATTGCCCACCCCTACTGCAGTCCTGGTTGAAGCATAGAGGCTGAATGTTTGATGTGTTTTTGCCGTCATATTTTAGGTTGGGTAGCATGTTTGGAGAGTGTTAGATGTTCCATCGTTCTGTTCCATGTCTCTGCAAGCCTTTGAGTCACTTTCACAGTGGTACAAGACCTCCCTGTGTCCCCCCTGAGACGTGCCGCAGCCCGGTGTGGAGTGTTTATGTGTAGGTCTGGGAGTGTTTGTGTTTGGGTTCCCAGAGTCAGGAAGGTTTGGTTAATTTTGGCAAGATTGTGTGTGTATGTGTGTGTTTTTTGGGAAGGAGCGGGTGTGTCTCAGTTGGGTCTGTATTTGTTAAAGGTGTGTGTGTCTGTGTGTGAGAGAGAGACAGGTTTTTCCCTCCATCCAATCTTATAACTCCTTCTTTGTGCTTAAATGGATAGTTGACATTTGCACATGTTTGTGTACCCGACAGTTAAATGCATAAGACCTAGTACAATCCTAGTACAAATAATGTGTCGTCTAGATTATAGATGGCACATTTCTGTGACTCTTTACTTAGTTGTTAGCTTTATTTTGTAAGAGAAAACATCACAGGAGTATATTTTGTGCATGATTCCACTGAGAAATGGCAAAAATCTACCTTGCTTGTGTCCATGACTACTTCTCAGGCAAAGTGATGAGGCATGGCTGGCAAGGCAGAATAATTTGGTGGTACTTATTTTGTTTTTCAGCTTTTGTTCAATAAAAAAGTCAGGAAAGTGTATTTTTGTACTTAATTCAGAAACCAAGGAGCTTTTGGCCATACTTGCTGAGACTGTCACATCCTGGTTAATAGTGCTTTCATTTCATGTATGAAGGGGATCATGCCAGTAAAATATTTTTTGAAGGCTACAAGTGTCAGTGACACACATTACCAGTAAAAGGGCTTCAGGTTTTGAACATGAAAAGAACATTAGAGATGGCGTATCGTTATGGACAGATATTGGTTTCGGGCCAACGTCCTACCTTGCCCTATATCAGGATGATTGCCTTTATATGCTTATGTTAAGTGAAGCTCATTTTAAAGCTTAATAGTTTTTAAAGAAAATATATTGAATCTGTTTCAATACCAGATGACACTCAAGGATTTTAATATCGATATTAGAAAGGAAAAAGTGGTATCATCTCTAGTCTTGCTCTTTAGTTTCTCTCTCTCTCTCTCTCTCTCTCTCTCTATATATATATATATATACACACACACACACACACACTCACACGCACACTTGTGATAAACTGAGTTTGATAAAGGTGATTGTGTATACGTGGTTATATATTAAAGGCAGTAAAGAGTTGCGTATTGTGAAAGAGGCAATAAGCCCTCAAGGGCTGTAAAGTAATTACAGTGCTTGGGTAAAAGTTACAAAGAGCAAGACAGATGCTCTGTGTGTGTGTGTGTGTGTGTGTGTGTGTGTAAAGGAGAGAGAGAGAGAGGAAGAGAGACATAGAGAGAGAGAGAGAGAGAGAGAGAGAGAGAGAGAGAGAGAGAGTGGAAGTAGTATGTGTTGTAGGCAGTAGTATTGTGGAGGCTTTAGCTGGCTGGACGCTTTGATGTGGATGAGGTAATGTGGAATGAAATGCTTGCAATGGTAATCTCATATAAGAGACTGCTGGAGAACTCTCACTATCACTCCATCACAGACATTAAGGTGTTCCCATGTGAGACATGAGGTGTTTACTAAATCTCACAAATTTCTGTGAGATTTATCTCAAAAATTCGCTCACAAATTATCTGAGTTTCTTATGGTACTATACATACACTGTACTATTACTGTATATTACTGTATACAGGCTACAGAATATACCACGGTAAATGGTACAACCGTGGAAAATGATACAAGATACAGATACAATGAATGGAAAAATGAAATCAAATGTCCACCAATATTTCAGAACAGAATGACAGAATGAACATACAGGAATTCCTGTCTCTTACTATCTCTCCTGCTTTCTGTATGGAAAGTTGCTCATTCTAAGTTCTCATTGACATTTTTTCTCAAAGTGCATTAAGTCCATGCACATGCACACAGAGAGACAGCTGAGTTGTTCACCGGTAGTTCTGGATTTAGAAACATGTTGTCCAGTAATTGGCAGCATGCACTGTGCATGGATGGAATATACACTGTGTGCCAGGTTAGATATGATATCTGACCCTCTTTTCAGCCCTGCTAAACGATATGCTTTGAAGAGGTACTTCTTCCCTTTTACATCTTCTGTCAATGCGCTGCAAGTAATCTCCATTAATCAGTGCTCTTCAACCACTGAAATAAATAAATTAATGTAACATTGTTTATTATGCTGTTTTATTTTCACCAGCAAAAAAGGCACATGAAACGTCAACGCTTACACATAACTTATGCTCATGAACAACATTAACAATAAAAAACAGCAATAAACGTACATTCAAAGAAGGAGGAGGCACAGTGTGTGGCAAAGTTTTGCATACCACGCCCCTTAAGTTCTAAGTGTTCTTAAGTGCCCAGTTCTAGGTATGCTCCATTTGAAAAGTGTTTTATCAGCTCCGCTTACTATATAGGTGCACTTTGTAGTTCAATTACAGACTGTAGTCCATCTGTTTCTCTGATACTTTGTTAGCCATGGACACTCACAGAGCAGGTACTGTTTGGGTGGTGGATCATTCTCAGCATTAAAGTAAAAGTCTGAGTGGATCAGACACAGCACTGATGCTGGAGTTTTTAAACACCTCAGTGTCACTTCTGATCCAGTTGTACCAGCACAACACACATTAACACATCACCATGATCCACCACCCAGATAGTACCTGCTCTGTGAGGGTCCATGGGGGTCTTGACCACTGAAGAACAGGGTAACAAAGAATGCAGAGAAACAGACGGACTATAGTCTGTAACTGTAGAACTACAAAGTGCACCTATATAGTAAGTGGAGCTGATAAAATGGGCAGTGAGCGTAGAAACAAGGAGGTGGTCATAATGTTATGACTGTTTGGTGTGTATATATATATATATATATATATGTGTGTGTGTGTGTGTGTGTGTGTGTGTGTGTGTGTGTGTGTGCGTGCGTGTGTGTGTGTATATGCTTGTCAAAGAGAGACATATGCATGTACACATACACCTGTCCACAATGAAATGGTTAAGAAGGGAGGATAAAGGCAGAGGGGAGAAGCAAATAGAGGACTAATGCAGAAAGCTAATTCAGATTTCTCTAAACAGAGAATTAATGGCAAACTTATTTTGGACAGGGTTTTTTTGACTAGAAGAAGAATATAATGTTAATGTCTGTTATGCTCTTTGAAGCTTGTTTCTCATTCAGTTATAGGTCATATCTGTATATTATCTTCTCTTTATCATGCCTGTATACAGGACAATAAATAGCCTGTTTTTGTAAAGGCTATAGAGAGGATCATGATATTTAGCAATCCATTTCTTTCACCCAAGATTAGCTGATGGTTTCATAGTAAAGGAGTGGTGGAATCTGGATCTGAAGAAATGAGTTAGTTGTGTAGTACATTGACCTTAAAGGGCGACTGTAGTTATGGCTGTAATATTTCTCTGACTTTGTGTAAGATTTTGTAGGTCACTGGCTCTGACTCTTTGATCTCATACTCAAGCTATGCTGTTGCTCCACTTTCCCCAGAATAACGGTAACCGTGAGTAGGGTATTCAGGTTCAGGTATTTTCCAAGGTGCGAGACACATGCTCAAAATAGCATAGTGCAAAATAAAAAAGAAAACATTTAGGAGGAAGACAAGGAGAACAGATTTTACTCTCAGTGCTTGATTGTAATAATACAGCCAAAAGATCAGAAAGTGTCAAAAGATGTATTTACCAGACAGTTACACAGAAGCTTTCCCAAGGATAATTTCAGATTTTTCAGTATTTAGTGTTTACAATCTTTGTCTTTATTACAGCTTCCATTCTTTTCAGGAGATTCTCAAAGATCTCTCAAAGATGAAAGTTTAAATATACTGTTTGTCTGATGGTGTCAGTTTTGGGGGTATACCAAGTCTTGCTCATCTGTAAGAGATCCCATGATCTCAGTACCTTAAAATATACCATGTCATATTTGGACACTGTAAATTATTTCAGAATTAGCACCTGAAACATTTGCACTTAATAGCTGTTTTGATTAGACATTAACTTAAATGAAGGATGCTCTATGACTTTTACACAGTACTGTATAAACAATATTATTTTATGAAATTAAGTGTATATCTGTGTGTGTGAGGGTGGGAGATTAGTGCAGATGTGTGTGCGTGTGCATAAGAGCTGCGTTGCAGGCAGTTCTAAATCTGCAGCTGAGTTGTGTGGAGGATTTAGCTGGCCGGACTCTTTGATGTGGATGAGGTAATGTGGAATGAAATGTTTGCAATGTTAATCTCGTATGAGCAACTGCTGTAGAAGCACTCGCTGGCATAAAGGAGGTGCTTTAGCTGCGTGGATTTGTTTGAGGTTTCAGCGTACGCCGGGTGAGGGACATAGATTAAGTTTATAGGCTGTGATTCAGGACTAGGATCATCCTCTTGCCAGTGTAAGCAGGATTAAGGGTAAGTATAAATAGGTGATTGAGGAAATGTGCAGGGTGTGATTTTGAGACCAAGTCTTTTTTTATTTTCTTCAGGCGAGTTCAGTTTTCACCACAAGGGAACTGGGGGAGTGTGCACTTCTCTCTCTGGAGATTTCATGGAGGTAACACTATACCTGTTAGCAAGATAACGTAGCCAGCAGTTTAAAAGGGGCCTTAATTTGAGGTCATGCGCTGGCATGGCTGACGACTCCCCTTGTGGACCCCCCTCATGACACCATCATAGGCTGTTTGTGTACAATTGGGCTAAACAACATATAGCTTGTAAATCCTTATTGTTCAATTGGCAACAGTATACAGGGTTTTTACTGTGTGGTGTGAAGATCCAGACCAGTAAGTTCCTGATGAGTGTTTCTGTGAGCGTTCCATTTATCATTTAATTCAGCATTTATTTATTTATTTGTTTGTTTGTTTGTTTGTCAACATAATACAGACCAGTCTTTACCATGTCATCCCTTTTAAAAGGGAGTTCCATTTTTTTTCCAATGGTTGAGATGGGGATGCAGTATCTACAGCACAAATGTAGCCTTTTGTCTGCTCTCGGAAACAACTACCTACATATCTTCTGACATTTTATACATAATGTTGGTACTACAGTGGTAAATATGAAGGCCCAATCCCATTTCTTATATTAACCCCTACCCCTTGTTTTTGAGTGTCACCTTGCCCCCTGGAACTGAGTTACAAGTAGTAATGGTTGAAGTCTTCCCCTGCGAAATGGGACAAGTCCAACATAAAAAAAGAACACTGCTTCATTTACAGGCTACAGGCGGTGCTCTGTAGGCAACCCAGCCAGTCTGCAGAGGAGGGTAAAGTTTAGCAATCTCGCTACTGGGCTTTAGTTAAATTTAGGGAATCGTATACCTTGAAAAAGAGGGAGCCCAACAATTATTTATTATCACCCACCCCTAGTTCTTTGCTAATATGAAGTTGAAGTCAGCTATTTACCAGCTTCCTGTTTGAATTGAATCTTAAATGGAGCAGCAGTTCTGATTCCAGTTACATCAGCAGTTACATCAGAATGTACTATTTAAGGTGGAATAGGAAATGTAGCTAGCTAGCTACTGAGACATCAGCATACTAGCGATTTTTTGCTTGTTATAAAGAAAAGGACCATGATACATTGAAACGATATTAAACTAAGATAATACAATGGTTACTACACTTTTTAACAGAGAAAATACTTTTGTGGGTTTCTTTTGTCAGTCGTGCAGGCATCTTGGCGTTTTTTGTTTTCCATTTGGAGTGTGCCTCTGAAAAACCTCAGTTTGGAGGGTCATGTAGCCCTTAAACCTTACCATACCCCTCCATCTTAACAAAAATCAGGACTCCAAACCCCTAGTTTTGAACACGCTAAATGGAGGTGTATGGCTAAGTGGTAGGGGCAAGGGGTGAAATGGGATTGGGCCAGTGTTTTCATTAGGTACTGTTTTACCTTACAATGTCCTGCATGTACCTTTCAGCTTTGAATTTTAGGTCAAATCTTATCTCAGAATTATCTCAAAATAAAGTCTCAGACATCAGGTGATGTATTTGTAATGATTTCAAATAACATCCTGTGAGGTCGCTTTTAGAGTCATTAAACACTTCAGGCGTGTGGTTCTTATCATTGTTACTGTGAACAGTTCTAAATGAGTACATTTCTGTAGAACCACTCTGGATGACTTTATTTGAAATCAGTATGTTTGAAAATTTGGTGGAATTCTCATTAAAGGCATATTGCAGTATAACATGGCAAGATAATCACAATACTGAAATTTGGTCCATATCTTAGAGCCCTTTTGCACAACCAAGCAAGACTGTCTTTGAAAGTCCTTCTTTCTTTCTCATACGGTCCTTTTCATTTCAAATTATCCTTCCTTCTGTCTCCCTCACTTCCCCCCTCCCTCCGTTCCTCACCCTCTTAATTTCATGTTTGCGTCCCAATGGCATCGCTGTAAATGCTGCCTTTTTTCTTTCCTTTTCTCTTCGTCTTTCATCCCCCACTTTCGTCATTCCCTTAATGATCCTTTTAGCTCAGTGGCCTGGAGAGAGAGAGAAAGAGTGAGGGAGGGAGGGAGGGAGAAAGAGAGAGTGTCAGAATGAGGTTCTTGCTGGGTTTTGATGAAGCTTCAGCGCTGCGGCCTAGCAGAGGGCTGGCGAGACTTCATGGGCTGAACGTGTCTATATGTGTGTGGGTGTGAGTGTGTGTGCGTGTGCGTGTGTGTGTGTGCATGTGTGCGTGTGTGTGTGTGTGTGTGCGTATCTGGCCTAGGATAATCCCGAGCTGTCATTGGCTGCGTAAATCGTCTGTCAGGGTGTGCGGTTTGGCGGGAAGACAAACAGCAGTAATGGATGCACACACATGCACACACACACCTCTCTCTTTTTCTGTCTCTGTCTCACACACACACACACACACACACACACACACACACACACACACACACACACACACACACACACACACACACACACACACACACACAGTTGCTTTAGTGACAAGCATGCACACGCGCTCTCCTAAACACACGCATGCTCCCGCCTGCTCCTCAGTCGGCTCTGGAATTTTTCCCTCGCTTTTTTCTGCAGCGCTAACATCTTAATGTGCCAGACACCAGGGGGCTGTATCACTCACACACACACACTCAAACACACACACTTGGCACTGTCTTTGCATTTGTTGCCAGGTCAGAGCTGGCAAGACCTCATAAGTGTCGCACAGTGCCAATTTCAAGTCAAAGAGAAAGATGTACTCATCATCTCTCTGTAGTGCTCTCTCACCCTCTCTCTCTTTGCCCCTCTCATTTAGGTCTCCTCTCTCTTTCATTGTGTGTCTCTTGCATTTGTCACAGCAGCTTGCTTTGTTATCTATAAACATCTCATGTATAGAATTAAATGATGCTAACAATGTTTTTGTGTACAACTGGGCTGCACAATATATACATTATTTGGATCCATGAGTTCTATATAAAACCATTTGCATGCTTAAATGGTTCACTGCATGATGAAATGGTTCTTCAGATTGATGGAGAATGTGTTGTTTATGGTTCTATATATAACCTTGTTGAAAATGGTTTAATATAGCACCAAAAAGGTTCTTCTGTTGTTGCGACACTGAAAGAATCCTTTGCATGATTAAAGGATTCCTTGCTTTGTGAAAGTGTTCTTCAGATTGATGGAGAATTTTTTGTATATGGTTCTATATGAACATTTTTGAAAAGGGGTCTCTAAAGTACCAAAAGGGGTTCTTCTATTGGTTTGCTATCAAGCTTGTAACAATAGAAGAACCCTTTTTGATGCTATAAAAACCTTTTTCAAAAAATTCTAAATAGAACCATCTACAGCACGTTCTCCATCAATCTGCAGAACCATTCTGTAATGCAAAGAACCCTTTAATCATGCAAAGGGTTCTTTCAGTGTTCTTTTTATGCATGTAGCTTAACATTGCAACAATAGCAGAACCCCGTTTGGTGCTATGTAGGACCATTTTTAAAAATGTTCTATATAGAACCATATACAACACATTCTCCAGCAGGTGGAGAAAAAACACCATGAAAACAACCATTTAAGCATGAAATGGTTCTATATAGAACTTGTGGGTTTAAATAAAACCAGTCCCTTTACTAAAGAAAAAACATCTTTTTCAAGAGTGTAATATGTTAATTCCTATAGTTTTATTGGCTTTTTTAGCACTGATATAATTTGCAAAATGAGCTCTCTGCCAAATAACAAAGGTTTACTGTGTGCTGTGAGTATCCAGACCAATCCTAGTACCATATGAGTGTTTTTGTGAGTGTTTTGATGAATGGGGGTATTTATATAATCCAGGAAAGGTTTTTTGTTCAGGAGAATGCAGGTCTGTCTTTATCATGTCATACTATTGAATGAGCAGTGTCTGATTGTGAAACCTCTTTTATTTGTTGTTTCATTGATTTATTTCCTACCGACCACAGTAAGATACTAGTATTACCTCACATAAGCATAGCTGAACATACTGAGTAAGGTGATATTTATCAATACATCACCTGTGAGATTTTAGCGGATTATTACTTGTTGTGTAAATGTTTGCAGGAAGGAAATCCCACTACCCCTCACCCTTAACCAGCTTAACCATTTTACAGCGCTGAAATTTTTAAAAGACTCAGTGAGTTAAACAGAGCATGAAAACTTTAATACGTCTCTTCCAGGTGTCTCTCATTTACCAGTTTTCATGGAAGCTGCTGTCAGTGGGGTGGTCTCCTCTTTGGAGAGACAACACATGGACTTTCCCATCCCATCTTTTGTTTTGAGAATAAGATCTGCATTTTTCAGAGCTAAATCTGTGTCGTATACAATTAGAGCTCTGAAGTCATTTTTAACACGTGAAATACTGAAAGTGTGTTTTCTTACACCCTTAATCAGAAGTGTATGTTACGAAAGCATACACGTAATGTTGAGCTCAACAAAACTTAATGTGGAGCTCAACTCAAGGCCATGCTGAGCTGAACAAAGTTATTGTGTTCAACCCTGGTCTCTGAGTCAGTCTGCTAAGCTATGAATCCAGCCTTGTAGAACATCTTTCAGTTCTTTCCTTATTTAAATTCAACATTTAGACATGTCAGTCTCTTGCTTGGGCTCCTTTTTTGCTCACCGCCAACTAAAACAGAATTGGAGTCAGCACAGCGTGTGCGTGTGTTTCGACGATGCCGTAATGCCGTACACTGTGTTCTGCGGGCATAAATCTGTGCAAAAGGCTCTTTAACAGCTTTGATGCTCACAGGGATGTAGTAACTCCTCTCTTCTCTCCTTCTCCCTTCCATTCCCCTCCCCTCTCCTCTGGCACCTGTCTAAAGGAAAACGTCTTGTCGTTCATTTTTTTTTCATACGGTGTGTGAAACATCACGTCTGGAAAAGCAGTTCGGTTTGTTGGCGTGAGTTAAGGGGAAAAGGCTTGTTTATGTGTCGGAGACTTTTCATGGTGTTCTGAAGGCGAAAAAAAAGGCCCTGAGCGGAGAGCCGGCGCCTGCGACACCTCTCCACCGTCTGTTTTAAGCCTTCATAAACACTTCATAACAGCAGCCATAAACAAATAAGAACAAAGAACATATTTTATGGGACTTAAAAGATGGCCCCAGATAGTCCCTTTTTGTGCAGATGGAGAATTGCGTGTCCAAGATGTTCTCATCTGAATTACTCATCACTGAATCTGGCTCTGTGTTTCAGAGCTGGGGTTAGATCACTTTACCCTGAAATGAGCTGCAGAGACAGTTCAGAATAGCTGAGTGCTAATCGCCTTGATCTCATCAACCATCGGAAATTAAAATAGTAAAAAAAATACTTTTGACTTTCCAAATCAGATTATAATCCATGCCTAGTGTGAACTATATACTATTTTTTGTTTTTTTTTCATAATTTGTCCCAGCAACCATTTCTATCTTGTCAAAATTAAGTTACAAATGGACAAATAGAAATGGTCCAAAATAATTTACAACAAAATCTGGTTGCGTTAACCAGGGTGGATCCAGGGGTGGGGTCACGGGGCACTGGCCCCAGGAAAAATCTGATTTAGCCCTTAAATGCCACTGTACTGTCCCTTACGACCTCTAAGCACATGCTTCACATGCAAAGTTGTCTGTGAAATGTGCCATTTTGAATTGTGAATATGCATTTATGTGAATTAAAGTTGATTATTTTTTTAATCCCTGCTGTTAGCAAAGAGAATTATGAAGAAGAATCAACTTCCTCAGTAGCAGATATATATATATATATATATATATATATATATATATATATATATATATGTGTGTATATATAGTAGATATAGATGCATTTTAGAGCAGTTAAGTTGGTTTCATTTACTTATTTCATAACTTTTTTAAATGGTGGCTACCAAAATCGCAAGACATTATCCTTGTTTGCCACCAAGACGAGCAGCCACCAATTAGCAATCATCGGGGACCAGGCACAGCTTGAGTTATACGGTTAGTATAGACCTTTTAGCAGATCAAACACCATTTTTTGTAACGCCATCTATTTATAAGTATTGTTCAGAAGAAGGCAAGCAGTGATTCTAGGCAACCTAGAAAGCAGTGATTTTTTAACATGACTTGTATTGCTGTAGTTGTTGAGCTCAATGAACGGAATCATTCTATAGCAGTTATTTATTGCCCCTGCATTTTTCTTTCTTTGGAGTGCACCAGAATGCTTAATTTTCATGTTAGTATTATAAAATTTTCTTCTGTGGAAGAAAAATGTTGTCTCTCACCTAATTGAATGTTAAATACACTGAGTAATAAATGAAATGTACAGTATCAGTAGTGTTGTTGACACGTCATAAAATGTTTGAAGACATTTATTTGACCCTTGAACAGAAACTGTGGCCCCCTTATGGCTCCACCTAAAAATCCTAGAACCACCACTGCTTACTTTGAATGTTAAGAACATGTTTTCCTTCTCTGTAAAGTACCGAGTGAGGTGAGTGAGATATATGGTTATATATATTGTATAATATATTAAAGGAAAATTCTAGCATTTTTTAACCTAATCTCTATTCGCTGCATTTGTACTACATGGTGATGACCACAGACAATTTTAACGTGTTTACATTTTAGTTAACTATTTAGCTAAAGATTAGAGAACTTGTTGCATGAAATGAAACCTATAACATTAAATTCAACTCTAACAGGTTGTTATGTAACTATCCTGCCAACCCTCTTTATCTTGCTCTTTTACCATCCTTCTGCCCCTTCCTGCAAGCCTCCCCCTTTATGCTGTTTTAATGTGCATTTGTATTGACCTCTGACCTTATTGGCCCATTGCTCTCATACAGCGGGTTAGCACTGATAAATATGTTGAAGCCAGTTGATGAGTATACATTTGGCGCCCTTAAGGGCCCACTCAGTGGATTTGGGACATTGCAAAGCCCTCGAGTGCACTAGAAAGGAGGGAGTCTTTGTGCTTAGAGGTCACCCTGAAGGGTACTTTAGTCCAAGATAAAAGTACATGGGAACAGTCTGGAGTCAGCGTTCACAAACTCTGTGCTCCAGCACTGAATAGCACGGCACGGGGCTTTGTGTATACAACTGTCTTCAGCCCTCTTATTATCCAGCTACAGGGGGGAATTACATAAAATGCAACTGCAGCCTGCACTCTTTTTATAAAAATATGCCAAATGCTAAAAATATGCCATACAATGCTTAAAACATACAAGACCAACCACATGCGACTTCAGGAAACGTCCGGAGGCTTCGAACTGTCCGCATTGTGTGTGTGTTTAACTTGGTTTAGTCTGTACGGTCAAGTTTGTCTCAGTGAGACTGGGTGGTCTATGCTAAACTTAGCTACACAAAGCTAGGCAGTGCTAAACTAAGCTAAGCCACGTTCTTCACAAATAAAAGAGTCATGGTTGCGTCAGTGGTGCCTGAGAATGCAGGAGCTGTTTGAAGTATGAAGCATGTATTGGGTCATGGGGAAAAGGGTGTGATGTGAAGTGGGTGTGGGTGGCAAGGGAGTTTTTTCTTTATGAGGACCCTTGAGACAGGTGTCCAGACATTCTGACGACCAGATCTCAGGGCCCTGACACATCAAGCTGACCGTTGGCTGTTGGACAGCATTAGGCTGTTGGTGAGCATTGGTGGCAGACCATTGCCTGTGGTGTATCATGCACCGATGGCTGTAGGTGGTCCTTGTCAACACTGTTTTGGCTGATTACAAAGCTGAATCATCAGCTGTGAGAGGACTTTGATTGGCTGTTCAGTCTAATGAATGAGCACACATAAAGAAAAAAGTGAGCAAAGTTAACAAACAACACTTCCAACAGGCGCATAGAGAGTAGTTTTAGCAATAAAACAACACCTTATCAATAGGATGGGCATTCTTACCGTTTTGAGTATTTGAATGTAAACCAGAATTTGCACAGAATACATTAGAAAATAGAGGTTCTGATGGCAGGCTAACTGTTTGATGTCGGCTTGATGTGTCTGAGCCCGCACACCTCAAGAGCACACACCTAAACTTACTTCAGCGGTGTCTGTTGGACTGTTAAAATCTTGCCTGTTAAAGCTAAAGTTAAAAACACCTGATGAAACGCAGCAGTGGTAGAGCAAGACACTTAATATAGTCATGCTCTACTAGAAGATAGAACGATGAGGTAAGGAGCTTGATGTGCATGAGAATACTGCATAAGAATGTCTTGAGACTGTACAGCCTATATCAGGCCCAGTATGAAGAAGAGGACAAGGAGAGAGAGAGAGAGAAAGAGAGAGAGAGAAACTCATACTAATAATAAACCTCCATCCATCATCCGGACAACAAGCAATTAGCACATTCCGCACTGCCCGACTCGTATGCTCCACTCTAACCCCTTTGCTGCTTTGCTGTACGTTCATGTGTGTGTTTCGGGCAGAGAAGAGAGCTTGTCAAAAAGGCAGGGATAGGAGACTCTGTTGTATTTGGCTGTAAGGTTTTGATCTAGATGCTGCACATGATGGCTTGTTCTTGAGCATCAAGTTTGAGTCAACAGAGCCTGAATACAGTCATTTAGAGTGGTTTGATGTGAAATGCTGTGTTCTTGAGAAACTTAATAGACAGTAAACCACAGTTCCAGTGTCTACAACATAAATATAGACATTTTATTTACTTTCCAAACCACCAGCGAACATAAACATCTTAGTTTTTATATGTGATATTGATAATGGCAAATTTATGCTAAATCTTCAGGTTCTGTTTTGCTTTACAGTGTACCAAGGTGGATCTCAAAAATTGTGTTTTATGCCATAACGTTATCTCAGAGCAAACATAAAACATTCATAACAAAATGATTTCATGTAATTAAATAGCATTAAACTCTCCTATCACCTCTGCACGTGGCCCCATGGCCTCATGCGGCAACCAGGCCCCCTAAAATCCTTTCCACCCTCATGTAGATATGGTACACCCATGACTCACGTAAAGATTGTTTCTTAACAAAATATCAGCAGGTTAGAAAATCGATAATCTAATTTAGAAAATCTCAAAATCCTAAAAGATCAAAGTAATTTCATTCCAATAATATATTCAATTGTGTTTTTCATCAAAATATGTGTGTTGCATAGTAAGCTTTCCCAGGAATCTATGTGACTTATTTGGCCAGTGGTTTATCAGACAGCTAAATATGACATATAGTCATTGTGATCTAAACAGGCTGACTGTCATAAACATTTATCTCCATTTTAGGTGGTAGTGAGTGGAGTGGTATGCTTTAAGTCATAATAGTGGGTAAACAAATAGTCTTTATTATCAAACTTGTATTTTAATGATATTCCAAAACTAGCTTTGCAGCTGCTATCTTTTTACTTTAATAGGCACAGATTTCTTAGTCATACATCATACAGCGTGACACTGCAAATACTGACCTTACAGTACAATACATCACATAAATATATTACATTATTAAAATACATGTTCAGATCTAATTGGGTAGATACAGGATACTGGGTAGGTATACTCCAAACTCACCAGCCATCATCTCACAGTGCTCTCTTTCATCATTTTATCCAAATGTTTACAGTACTCAAAAGAGAGAATGTGTGTGTGTGTGTGTGTGTGTGTGTATGTGTGTGTGTGTGTGTGTGTGTGTGCATGCGTGCGTGCGTGCGTGTGTGTGTTTGGTATCCTTGTCATCACTGCCTATATATCAGCCTATATATCATTGCTTGTTCAGAGTGCCTTTGGCTACCACTCATGTCTCTCTCTCTCCCTTTGTCATAGGACCCATTGGAAGAAGCTTGTGCTGAGGGTATCAGTGATGAACATTATCGTTTAGAAGGTAAGAATTGCCAATAAGTTCATCTTCTTTTCTTTCTCTCAAATAGGAGTGGGCGATTTGGCAAGAAAAGTTATATAAGGATCCTTGAAAATGTACACTATGTCATATGCATTGTACTCCTTTTGAAATGAAACATATGTAGATAGTGTTCTTTAAGTACTGACGATGGTGTGATCATTTAAAACGATGATTAAAATGATCCACCCCTACTCTCACACCTTTAGCTGCATTGAGCTAAAAATAGTTGTATATAGATGTGGCTGTAACTGAATTTCTTAGTTTTATCCTCATGCCATGTTGTCCCATGGAAAAAACACCCTAGGCAGCCAAAATAAGTCTGCACTGACCACAGACAAAACAGTAGTAGCTTTAGTTCTTTTTTCTTGAAAGGTAAAATGTGGAATTTGTGTAAAAAAAAAAAGACCACCCCACACTGAATCACTACACTGATTACACTGAATCACTGAAGAAAATAGTGCTGAGAATGTTTTGGACATGAAAGTCAGAAGTCTATTAAGGTCTGATCCAAAGTATAAGCTGCTGTTTTCTTGCTCTTTCTTAGTCTTTCTCCCTCACCATTTCAAATCAGTCTTGCTCCTCTGCTCATTTGTTGCTTTCCTATTCTCTCTCTAGCTCTCTCTCTCTCTCTCTCTCTCTCTCTCTCTCTCTCACACACACACACTTTTATTTTCTCTGCCCATGTTTCGCCACGTTGTCTGTTTTTCAGTGCAGTTCCAATTGTCCTTATTCCTTGTGAGTTGACCCCTGGGTTAAAGCCTGAGAGAAGTGGGGCTGCTTCTTTCTCTCTCGTTCTCATTTTCTGTTGTAGCATCTCGGCTGGAAAAGAGCAGAGAGGTCACTCGGGGCACCTCCGGAACGAGGGACAAGTCCTCTAGAGATTTCCCACGCATGATTGGTTGGGCTTGGTTTGTTTGTATGGCCAAAAGGTCATTAAAGGTCACGAGTGAGGGCCTCTCGATCATTACGCACGTAAGCCCACCTTTAGCTCGCACTTGATTGTGATTGTCCCATTTGTAGTTGTGGGGATATCTAAAGTTAGTTACAGAGAGAAGAAGAATCTGGCTATATTGAGAACATGCTGAGGTTTTAGATGGGTTAGTAGTATCTTAGCAAAATGAGCTCAATGTGTCCGAACTTCAATTAGAATAAGTAGTTTGAAAGTTTTATAGCTCACTTTATCATATACTGCTATAATCTCTGCAAGATAATAATCGTTGCCGGCATTAGATGATCTTGTTTTACTGAAATGGAAACTTTATAGGTTGTGTTTATGCTTTTAACCTAATATACATTAATGTAATGTATTTCTATGTAATATTTTCTTTCAAGTAATTTTACACCATTTCTATTGGTCCACTCATCATACAATATTCACAAAGCTGGCAGCTGATGTTTTCACATGATATTGAAAAACAAATACCTGGAGTTAAAAGGTTTTGTTATGACAGCAACAATAAACTTGTTATACATGAGTAATTATTTTGTGTATTGATTAGGGAGATAATAAAGCACTAAACCACATCACTTGGGTGCCTAGCAACAATTCATGAAGTACAAATTTTGCATGAAATTAAGCAGCACTTGTTGAACTGCACAGGAAAACACCATAAGAAATAACAAATAGTCATGAGTGAATGCTGGAGCCCATTTTTCCCAACTTTTTCCTTGGAAATGGCCATTAGTAGCAGTGTTAGACTGTCACATGGACCATTAGTGCTACCATAAAATTCTTGCACTGTGCATTTCAGATGTTTTCACACAGTTTAGCATGGACTTTTTCCCCAGTTTACCTGATCAGGCAAGTGCATTGAGAGTTTACTGTCCCAAAAAAAGCTTATACTGTTCTGAACAAATTTTTTTGCTTATAGGAACATCTTTCAAATGTAAGTAAGTGCCAGCATGCCTGCTTTATGTCTTTCCTGCTCCATGCATTTAGGCATTTGTTATTGTTGACCCCTATTTCACAAGCTTGAGTGAAAGGTTTATTTAATCCTGACATGTTGCTGATAAGATCACACCTGTGCGATATTGCAAATGTGTTGCTTTCTAGAATTGAATCGATATAGTGACTCCAAACCAACACTCGTAGGCCTAATATATTGCTGTTGTCGGATCAAAACCTCGTATCTCCAAAATGGTAACTTTACAGGAGAAGGTAAAAACATACATTACAAGTCAATGGAACCAGACATTTTTCCCAAGTAATTTTAGGTCATTTGTTTTGGTCCAGTCATCATGGAATTTACACATAATATATAGGACTATGGAAATTTTCAAATTATGTCAAAAACTGAAAAATGACAAAAATGGAGATACAAGGTTTTGTTCCGACAGCAGCGATATACTTTTTATTTTGCTAATAAAGTTTTCACTTAGGCACATAAAATTTGCCATAATTTTCATTTACAGCTGCTGTTTACATACTTCTTAAGGCCACAAAGCAGCTAATGTCAATGACATGGATATTTGCTGTCCTGACTGGCTGTAGACAATGGACAGTGTGCATTGATTGATATTAAGAGGGCAATGTATGCCAAGAAAACATTCTCCACATAAGGCAGGTTTAATCCATGGACTGCCTTCATGGCAAGGCAGATATCCAGCTCCTTCAAATGAGGCTACATTTCACAACCTCTAAAACCTGGGCATGAGTGTGAGGTGTAGAAGAAAGAGCAAGAGCAAAAGAGGATGGAGACAGTCAAGAGAGGGAAGAAAACATGACGGAGAGGGAATCGAGGCGAGTGAAAGGGAAACAAGAGAGAAATGGTAGGTGACAGTATAAACTCTACACACTCTCTTCTGCCTGTGGCTATAGGATGATCCTCCACACAAAACATTTGGGGATTAAAAGACAGCAAGGCTAGCAAAATGAGAGCTCTTCTGAAACTTCAGACTTCAGAGGAGGCTAGAAGTCTGCTGGCTGGTTCCTTTCTTCAGATGTATGCAAGTAACCGATCTTGTAGTGGTACTGTTGTGCCTTGTGTAGCGTAAACATTCTTAGTGCTCTGCTGGAGGTGAGCTTGCGTGTGCAACATTTGTCTTTTGAGAACAGACATGATCTCCTAACATGTCTGGGGACAACTTGTTACATTTTTGATGCTGAGTTAAGGCAAAATCTGATGCAAAACAAGGGTATGCACCCACTAAAACCACCTTCAGACTCCTCTAGTCAGTGCTCTTTTATCATCCAGAGTAGTTAATAACACAAACCAAACAAGCTAGCTAGTGAAATGATATTGAAGTGTTTTTCCTTTCCTTTTTTATTTGTTTATAATCTGCATGTTTAATTAGACTTTGTAAAGGACTTTTCATGCATGCTGAGCCAAGTTACGTTAAATCCACAGGCTGGCAACAGGCTTGTTGCACTTCGGGCAGTGTTGATGTGTGCACAATCGCCCCCCTAATGTGGAGATTTGCAACACAAAATATGTCTTTGGGGTTTGTTAAAAGCCAAAGAGTCCAAAATTTTATAATGCTTTTATGCAAAATCACTCTTTGTTGATGCTTAATAATATTCATAGAGAAATCAACATCAAAAACAACATCAAATGTTTAAAAAAGTTATGACTTTCTAACAGTGCCTCATGAACATTCATCACACCAGTGAGAGTGAACCACTTCACTCAGCCAATGAGCTGATCAGTTCACCAACCAATTAGACCTCAGCAGCAGTAAAGCTAGTATCTCACAGCCCAAAAATCTATAGAAAAACAAAGATACAGGTAAGTTGTCTTTGATTTTCAATGGAGTGTATACTTCACCTTTCCAGAATTAAAGAAATGTCCTACCTAAATGGTTAGAATCATTTAAAATGTTTAGATTTTGGCAGTTTAGTAGTTTTGATCATTCGATTCATTGAGTACTTAGTGGCAGGCATTTTGCAGTCATATTTTTTTATATAATCAGAGAAATAGAAAGTGGCCGTCTCCCCTTAAACTAGCTGTGCTCCTATTGTGAGCTCCACCACCACGATCTGGATTGGTTTAAAAATGTTACTCCCAATAAGTATGTTTCCACACACATTTAGCCCCGAATGTCCAGAGACATTTGCTTTTTGTGATCACATCTGGCCCCACGAGACTGGAGCAGTGCTAACAACTCTTCCCTGAACTTTTTGTCAGGGTCCGCAGTTCAGGACCAACCTGTGTGTATGTGTGTGAAAAAGTCTGTATGACTGTACCTGTGGCCATGTGCTGATGTGTGCTTGCATGCTTCATTCTTATGTGTGTGTGTTGGGCTACTGTAACCCCTTCAGGCCAGTCATTACCCCTCCAGATAAGTATCTCAGAAACATTGCGGACGGGCTGGCGAGCAGATTTTTGCCCTCACTCACAATGTTGCCTTTGAGTATCTAGCCCTGATCAAAAGCCCAAAGCCGCTGCTATTTCCCTGAAAAAAAAAGTCTGTAAAAGCTCCCTGGGACGATTCCTTTCATTCTCTGGCGCTTTTCTTTCTCTTTTTTTATCACTCCCTCTCTACTCTCTGCCGAGGGACAGGACAGGTCCTCTTTGATCTGAGCAGATCAGCAGAAGGGGGTGTGGGGAGCGAGAGAGAGACACTGTTGTGTCTGCCGATCCCTTTGGCTCACACAACAAACACTGTTTTAGATTTGACTTTGCTTAATTAATTAGAGATTCTGTTTAACAGACGGACTGATCCTTGGCCAAAAGGTTTGAGAATAGAACTTCAAAGCGTGGGGATTGGGGGCAGGGGGGAGGATTTAGCCTGCAGGACACAGGCTGGCGTGGAGTAGAGCGGCCTCCTCCCTGCTCAGCGTTAGATCTACTGCTGCCCTCTGCAACATCTCCCACACGAATCACAACCCACAAACAGCACAGCTGTGAAATTTGAGAATTTACCAAGAGTGGCCCATCTTTCGCGTAGAATGATCGTTATCTGAGCTGCACAAGTAGTGACTCGGGCTGAGTTGTTTATAAGCTTTCGTTACAGATACCAATATCTTCACCATGAATTGGGTACTGATTGCTAAACAATATTTTCCATTTTTTTCCATACCTTTTTAAATTACAAATGGAAAGTGGGTGTGACTTAAAACAAGATATTAATGTGAAATGCTACAGACTAATTAAGAAGTGCTGACATTAACATGCATAGGGAATGTAATTTAGAGAGCCAATCAGCAGTCCAGATTTTGGAACAGTAATGCTTATTGACTCACTGGCACTGAAAAGATCAACTACTGAGGTTGGACTTAAAATTAGGGCTGCACAATAAATCGCATAGTTGTCACAATATCAGTGTCTATTATAAACATCATTAAGGGCTGTGATGACACAACAGCAAGCCTAGAACAGATTCTTTGCTCAGGGGTTAAACCCTGCTGCTCTCCCACGTGTGAAACTTAACCATTTGGCTAAATGACCAATTACAAAACACACATGCACGGCTCAAACACTGCTCCATCCTGTACTACAAGCCTGTAAAACACATCAAACATTAGGATTGTTCTCGCACCCAGTATTGGTTTAAGTGTGCAAGGCAGTAATGATACAACATATTTAATAATTAAACAAAAATAAATACAAAAGTAATTATGTGCACACACACACACACACACACACAGACACACACACACATATATATATATATATATATATATATATATATATATATAAAATAATTATATATTTATTTGTTTTTGTAGTCTTTATAAGCTGTTGAGGTAATGCTGACTGTTTCTAAGCCTTTCAGTGCACAAAAAGAATGCTTGCAGTTCTGATGTAAGTAGCTGTTAGTACTTCATTTCTTTTTATTATACACAATAGAGAATGCTTCTGCAATTTTGTATCCTATTTGCTTAAAGGAGTTAGATTTCTGCTGACACATCTAAAGAAAATGTCTGTACTTGTGTCAGAGGCACAATATTTTAATAATAATGTATCATCTTCTTATATCGCCCTCTTGATATATGACAGCTTTATCAAACATCATGTTTTATATCAATATCATACAGCCTCAGTTTGAATGTTTTGAAACTCTGTAATACTCTGTAATATTCAAATTCAGTCATTACCTTCAAAGTTTGGCATTTCAGTACTCAACCTAATAGTGATTATGAAGTTAGGAAATTTGTAATATTTGTTTGAAAAATCACACATATGAAGTCTGCAAAAAAGACATTTACAGGCTATGGCTTGTTTTTTCACATGTAAAGACATTGTTAGCTGGGCTAGTAGAGTCTAGATTGAGTAGTTTAGCCCTCTCTTTAAGCCCTATTTGAACTAGATTTGTTTTACCTGAGGAGGTGCTGTAATTAGATAAAATCTATGATTTTAATCCAGTACGAATCTGTAGCTTTTACAAGTCTGCTAAGTAACAATCCCTGAGTGAATTACCTTCTATAATTTACTGAATGCGGAGCTACCTTAGTAACAGCGGTCCTGTTTGAATCAACCTTACAGTAATGTAATAATAAAAGACAGATCTATAGCTAGTGGTATGTGTGTCTGATTTCTTGCGTTTGTTATAGTGAAGAATGAGGCGATGCTTCAGTCCATTTGTTATTATCTTGATTCTGGTCCCCTCTTCTCTCTTCTCTGTCCCTCTTCCTCTGTCTTTGTTTCATTTATCTTCTCTCTCTTTCTGTAACAGCTTTAAAAAGAACAGAGAAAACTAGAGCAGTTGTAACACTTCTGTAGATTCTGTACAGTGTCTTAGGAACATGACATCCTGTTTGTGTTCTGCCCCCCTCTGTAGTGGCCCTGCCCCCTGAGAAGATTGACAGCTGCGGTGCAGAGGAGAAGATGCAGGAAAGAGAGAGCGCCGCCCCCACTGGCCCACACAAACAGCTACAGTTTGAGGTAATAATATGAGAACACACACTCTAAGTAGTGATGTCCAGTCCCCAGAGTAATAGTTTGTGTGTGTCTATGAGAGGATCGTAGATATTTGTACTCTGACAGTGACAGTATTTTTAACAATTAGATTGTGCACCTCTGACCTGAACAACCAGTTACATGTTGATAATGGTTCATACACAATCTGATTCTTGATCAGGAGCTGGAGTGTGCTGTTTCAGTCGAGGAGGATAACAGACAGGAGTGGACGTTTACTCTGTATGACTTTGACAATAATGGCAAAGTCACGAGAGAAGTAAGAGCACACATCCACGCACAGACTCTCAAATGCATCCTACATTCTGTGTTTATAAGTTATCTACCTTCACAAACTCACACATAAACCCTGCCAGTTTGTTATGACGCTACATGGTTGTGTAACTTTATGTGGGGAGACATGGGACCATTGTTATGGCAAACTCTACTGTGCACAGGGCTGAGTATTGTTAAATGCTATATATTAACTAATTAATGAATTAATTAATTACTATATATTTAAACACTATCCGACGTAATTTGGGCCATTCATCACACAACGAGTGTGTTTACATGCACTCAAAAATCTGATCATAATTTGAAGTTTATTATTCAAATGGTCATGTAAACTCCATACTCACAGCACATGTATGCTCTTATTCAAATTTCTTTCGGATTCTCTGTCTGCACATGTGCAGAACAGACTGTTGTCCCGGAAAATAAACAAGCAAAATTAAGGATTTAAGTATTCTTCATCATTTAGATGATGTATGTTCATATTTTCAGGTAAAGTGGCACAGTGTTTAAATCCGTGGCATGAAGTTTTATTTTATGTTACATTTACTTCATGTCTTGTTCTGTGAATCTATTGACTCATTGCAAATCAGAAATATGTTAACTGCCTGACTCTTGTAGACCCAGAGTTTCCCATTATCTGATTAGTGCATGTTAATCGGATTACTGAAAAAGTCAGACTTTCTGCAGTTATCGAATTGTTAAGTGCATGTAAACGTACTCAATGGAAAGGGCAACAGGCATTTTCAGGTTATGACAAAAACTGAAAGCCGACAAAAAATGGAGATACAAGGTTTTGTTCCGACATGAGTGGTACATATATACCATATAGATAGTATTTAAAACATGGTACACAATTTTGTACATATTTTACAAATGTGTTGTTGGCCAATAATTACTGTGATTGACCCAGTTTTCTCTCTCTCTCTCTCTCTCTCTCTCTCTCTCTCTCTCTCTCTCTCTCTATCTCTGCCTCTCTATGTTTCAGGACATCACTAGTTTGCTGCACACTATCTATGAGGTGGTGGATGCCTCAGTGAACCACTCGCCCAGCAGCAGCAAAACACTCCGGGTGAAACTGTCTGTCGCACCCGACGCCAGCCAACGATGGCGGAACTGTACTCAGACGAACACAGGTAGAGATAGAGTAAAATGGTTGAAGAATAGAGTTTAAAAAAAAAGCATGGAAAAAGGCTTGAATTGCGAAGTGTGCAAAAGTGAGAGAGGTACCTGACAATTGTGTGTAGCCTTCAAAGCTGAATGGCTTTTGTACATCAGAGCAGCTTCTGACAACTCTCAGCTGCGCCCTCTCATCTTCTTCTTTCTTATTTCAGTGTGAAAACTGAAAGATGGCTGCATTTAGCTTAATTTTTGGAATGCGTGACATGATGAACATGAGCAATGAGGGTGAAAAAGGGGAGGATTAAAGAGAGAGAGAGTGTGTTTGTTTATGAGCTGTCATTTGAACTATTTATATGCATTGTGCATTTGAAAGTGACGGTGTTTGAAAACTGAGGCAATCTTCAAACTGCATCAGATCCCTCCACATTAATGAACTCTTCTATGTGCGTGTGTGTAAGCAGGAGAGAGAGAGTGTGTGTGTGTTTGGCTTTATATGCGCCCCCTCAGTTGAAAATAGAATAAATGAAGCATTGTTGTTTTTCCTCTTTTATAAATCTTCAAAGTAGAAAGCAGGGAACAAAGGTTTGTTTCTTTCTTTGGTTTGTCTTTGTGACTCTGTGTGTGTGTGTGTGTGTGTGTGTGTGTGTGTGTGTGTGTGTGTGTGTGCATGCACGTGTGTGCACGTGTGTGATGCTGAGGAGCTCAGCACAGTTTTCTTTGATAATAGCCTCTTTCTCTCGTTCTCTCTCTCATTCTTTCTCTCTCTCTTTCTTGCATTTTCTGGCTTTCTCAGACACACCACACCCCAGACTCAAGGGAGAAAAGTGCTTTGAGGAGCCCAAGAGCTCAGAGAAGAAGTCCAGAGCCCTGCTGAGGTACCGAGCTGCACTATTCGCTTTCCTTATGATCAGAACTCAAACAACTGTAGTGTTCATAACAGTGACATTTATTGTGAATTTTTCCACTTTAAAGGGACTGTATCACGACAAACCACATCCATGATTTGCATCGCTTTTTTGTAATAAAAGAGTTTAATGTAGTATGTAAACATTGCAACATTTTCATAATTAATCATTCATTCTCCAGTGCTTGGAGTCCAAGTATGGAAACTAAGCTGTAAACACAGCTCGATTTGAATTCATTGTGTTGTCACACAGCCACAGATTCAGTCTACATTTAGCCCCACCCTTTGAACTGAAGTCATAAGGAGTGTTTAAGCCCAGACCTTTTGGATGAGGCACAATACAGGCCATACAATTAAGCTTGGTTATAATTTACATGTGTAAAGGCACAGTAATAAACAAAGCCTCTATAATTCTTAGGGATAAAGAAAGTTTGGAAAACAAAACATCATAAGTGGACATCAAGGAAAAAAAAGTCTAATGCAAGAAAAGAAATTTAGGATATGAGACCTTTAAGAATGACTTTCTTGTAAACACTAAGGTGACACAGGACAACAGATAATCATTTACGTGGAGAACAGTGCAGATAATAAAAGCTCTTCAGGAGTGGTTAATGTTTCCAAAGTCCTGCTGCAACTCACAGGCTAGTTTTTAGTACTAAAACAAACAGCTCATTTAAAGTGCTCTGTTTTGTCTGATTCATGGGGTAGCCAAGCACTGTTTAGAACTTTAAGGTCAAATCTTTAGTAACAAAGCATTTGATTACGTTCTGCATGTAAGACTGAAAAATAACATTGTCCTTGATCCTTCACCACTTCCATTTCCTTGTGTGGTTGTTGCTGTAGGCGTTACCATAGTGACCACCACACGCAGCAAGGCTGCCAGAGACATTGTGTAGACGAAAACCTGGAGAGGAGGAACCATTATTTGGACCTGGCTGGCATTGAGAACTACACCTCACGCTTTGGAACAGGTGAGATTAGTAGTATATTATATACAACTGGGTTGCAATTTTCAGAATTTTTTATACTGGTGTTAGGATACATGAGTTGGTCCAGCTAAGCTGGCAGACTGATGTTCGGCCTAAAACAGAAAAACAGAACTACTTCCCCATCAAAAAAAGCTAGCAAGCTAACGGCATTTTCACTGCCCTGCAGAATTTGTTAAAGCACTCTGTTTACAAACTGCAAAACATCTTAATTGTGGATGGGTCAAAGTTGATTCATGGCAAATGAGTTTTCCATGAGGGAGCTTCAGATTTGTTCCCTCTTATATATCTGCCAGTAAACACTGCGATTGATTTTACTCAATGGATTTTTGCATGACAAGGTGGTAAATCAAATCAGTTATATTGTATATGTATAATAAATAATACACTAAATGGGCAAAAGTATTGAAACACCTACACATTATACTGACAGGAGCTTTTATGGCATCCCATTCTAAATCCATAAATATTAATATGGAGTTGGTCCCCCCATTGCAACTATAACAGCTTCCCCTCTTTTTGGAAGCTTTCTGCAAGATTTTGGAGTGTGTTTTTGGGAGGTTTTGCCTATTCTTCCAGAAGAGCATTTGTGAGGTCGGACACTGATGTTGGATGAGAGGACCTGGCTTGCAATGCCTGTTCTAATGCATCCCAAAGTGTTCGATATAGTTGAGGTCAAGGCTTGTATGGGCCAGTCGAGTTCTTTCACACCAAACTCACCCAGCTGTGCATTTATGGACCTTGCTTTGTGCACTGGGGCTCAGTCATGCTGGAACAGAAAAGGGTCTTCCGTAAACTGTTCCCACAAAGTTGAAAGCATATAACTGTCCAAAATGTCTTGATATGCTGAAGCATTAATATTTCCCTTCAGTGGAACTAAGAGGTGTAGGCCAGTCCCTAAAAACAACCCTATCACATTATCCCTTTTGCACCAAGCTTGGCACAATGCAGTCAGACAGGTAACGTTCTCCTAGCGCTCACCAAACCCAGACTCGTCCGTCAGGCTGCCAGATAGAGAAGCATTATTTGTTACTCCACAGAATATGTTTAAACTGTTTATTTAAACTGTTATCGACTTGTTAGCAGCGGGTGTGGCTGAAACACATGAACTCAATCATTAGGATGGATGTCCCAACACTTTTGTCCATGTAGTGTGTGTAGTGAATGGATAGCCCGCCTGGAAAAGTCAAAACTACCCAAACACAAAATGTTTGCTGTGGTAGAGGGATCACTGAAAGGTAGCAAGCCATTTAGCCAAATTGTGAGTTATGAAATTTTGGCTTCAACACCCAAATATTATACTTAATTTCAAGTATGGAATTGTACACACCTGGCTGAATCCAAAATGGTTAGACACCCTGTGCACTGTTTAGATGCAGTAGTCATTATTTTCAGACCTACATTGTGTACTTTGTAGGGAGAAGGGTGCTATTTCAGATCCTGCCTAAAATGGCGATGTTTTGTCACCTGACCCGAATACTGATTCACTGAATGGATTTATCGGGTTCTGTTCAAGAACACCACCAGCATTTCACTTTTTCATTTATAAAACGTGAACTTGCAATGCCTTGACAGTGGACAATAATGGCTTTTGTGACTACAGAGAACACACTTCTGCGTATTTTGATTACTGAATGTTTCCTGAATTTAACATATTTCAGTTTTTCAAATATGTTAAACTCAGCATATAAATCTAAATTGTGCAATAAAATGCGCAGAAAAATGACATATTTAGGCTATATTTAGAAGATGTGTTACAAAATCAATAAAACATGTAATTTGACTGGCAGTGTTAAAGTTTTGCAAACGACTGTATAACTATAATAAAATAAAACAAACATATATGTTCTTCCAGCCGTGCCCATCTCTGAGCCACCCAAACCTGACCAACATGCCCCACGCTCAGCCAATCAGACACGTTCCCGGTCCCATGAACCAGAAAATGGCCATGCCTACCCCTCATCCCACCACCGCCGGTCACACACCATCTCCACAGAAACTCCAGCACTGCAGGATGGTCTGTGTCCTCGCCCCCGAGCTCTGGACTCCACTCGCCACACACATGGCTTCCGCTCACCCAAGCCCCACCATCGCACTCCCCCAGCACAGGCTTCTTCCAGCAGGGTCATGAAGAGGGGTGCCCCTCCTCCCCCCGCCCTTCCTGTTCAGGCCGGACCCCATCAAAGCTCGGGACCCTACCGCCGGCACAAGCAGCGGCCTAAGGAGGGAGGACCCTCGTCCCGGGCACTAGGTCCAGCAGTGACGACTGGACCCGTGGTGGAAAAGGAGCAGGTGAGGGAGCTGCCCAGCATGGTGCTGTATGAAGGAGGCCTGGCGCAGGTGGTGCAGCGGCACGAGCACCACCACCATCATGAGCACCATTACCACTATCACCACTTTTACCAGTCGTGAGGAGCGCCACTGGCATCCTGGCACCCCAAGGCTCAGAGGAGGAACTGAAGGAATTAGGTCTGGAATACGATGGCTGAGCCAAGACTGACAGACAATGGACACCAAGTTAAAGTGGCCAATTGTACTTTTGTATGTACATGGACAACTGAGCAAGTGTGTGTGAGTCTGTGTCACACAGCCTTCAGTCTTTTCAAATGCTAGGACGGCAAAGGGTTTTGGACAGATTACAGGCTTGGAAAGGGCTATATCTCTTTCTTTTCTCACCTCTATGTTCTTTTGGTCCTTTTCGTTGCCCCTCTTTCGGTCTATGTGAAGCTGAGATCCCTATAAAGGGTCATGACTGTTAAATGAAGGATTGTGAACTATGAAGGAAAGGGAGATATTAGGTAGAATCTCCTTGTGTGCATGTCTGTGTTCCTGTACAGTACCAGGGAAATGTTTAGACACACCTGATTGAATGTATGGTTTTCATATATGTTTTGATATAAAGGCTTATGCTTAAGACAAGACAAAGTAACAAAGTTTACCTGTATATGAATTTGTGAAATATTTATTTAAATGCCTCTAAGAAGTTTTTCAGGAGCCACCAAGGTCTCAACATATGCAGAACTTCTGCAAGATAGTTGGAAAAGCATCTCAGGTAGTTCACCGTATTTAAAAGTGGACAGCAAAATCAAAATTTAGGACTCATCAGGCCAAAAACTGAAAACTAACAATAAATAAATTTACATTAAATGAATGTACTAAATCTTTTAAGTACAAAGGCAAAGGTATGTGCCATGACAAAGGTGATTAAGTTGGTCATCCAGGGCAATGAATTCTTTTAGATTTTATTATTATTATTTTTTTCATTTCAAAAACAGATACCGTCATGGTGCTAACAGGGACTCTGCTTTTGTTGTGTTGCAGCTCATTTTTCTAATGTCCCCTGTGGAAACCCCTGAAATAATTCCACATAGGTGATATTTTCACTGTTTTCACTGTGTCTACACTGACCAGGACAGGAAAGGAAAACAGCATTTTTAATCACGGTTTCATATTTTCATTAAAATTATTGGTAACGTCTTTGATTTTGACACTTGGTTCTTTGTAATTTATATTTTCAGTTAAACTTTTTTCCCTTTTTTATAAAAATTTTAGGGGGCCGCAATTTGGGTACATCCCTAATCTCAGGTGGCTCCTCATGAAGCTAAGAGAATGCAGAGGGTGCAACACTGCATTAAAAAAAGGGAGGTTTATATTAGAAACTTTGAAGAATAGATAGCTTTATTTGTTTTTTGGTCATTGCCTAATACAATATGTCTTAGTATGTCTTTTTTAAATTTTTATTTCTTCAGTATTATTTAAAAATATGTAAAATAATGAAATGTGGAGGTGTGTCCAAACTTTTGCCTAGTACTATGTGTGTGTGTGTGTGTGTGTGTGTGTGTGTGTGTGTGTGTGTCTGTGTCCCAATTGCCTAGGGTGTCTTTGCTGACACAAGTCCTGTGTTCTTGCCACTTGACAACCACTTGAAAAGCACTTCTGGTGCAGCATTCGGAAAAAAACTTTGCTACGAAAAGCTCACCAGTGGACAAATGGCTCAGACCCAATTTCCCTTCATGCAATACCAGACTCAGCTTCAGAGAAATCAAAACAGGAGTGCATGAATGCAGAGTGAGGAAGAAGGAAAAAAATCATAATCTGCTGCTACCTCTAGTATTATTATAATTGTTGATAAAAATGATCATTTAGGTGTTATTTTTTATTTTTTTGTTTTCTTTCTTTTCTAATATGCCACTGATCTACAGTTATGTCATCATACATATTCTCCACAGACTTGTATGTACGTGTTTAGCAAAAAGAAATGTACTGTCAACATTGTAAGCTTTATTAACAATGTAATATTTTTATTCATTCTGGAAAGCAATTTTGTTGCTCCTCAGCCGTAGATTTAAATGTTAAGAGTTTTTTTCTTGTAAAGACCACTAAGTATGAAAGATTTATAGTGCAGTTAAGTGTAGTATATGACAATATATATGGAATCTTTGCACAATAGAGGTGTGAAGTTTCCCTTTCAAGCAGATGACCTACAGTGAAATCAGACAGATGTGCAGGTGTGTGTGTGCAAGAAAGTTGCATTTGTGTGTATGGGTGGGGGGACGGGTGTGTGTGTGTGTGTGTGTGTGTGTGTGTGTGTGTGTGTGTGTGTGTGTGTGTAACTGTATGTGTGTGCCAGCTGTCTCATTCCTAAGGTGCAGAATGACAGCAGTGGCGGCTTGCAGTCTCCACTCCATCCATAACTCACCAAAGCCTAAAGCCTGCTGTCAGAGGAGCTAGTAAGTGTGTGTGTGTGTGTGTGTGTGTGTGTGTGTGTGTGTGTACACTACCATTCAAAAGTTTGGAATCACTATTTTATATACAGCCACCCCAAAAGTATATTCTAATTATTTAACAATTAGAAAACTTTAAACTACATTTGTGTGAGTTTATGCATCAAAAACAGTCATAATTATTTTCAAATGTCCATTTTGCAACCTCTCCTTATCTTGTACAATTAACAACCTGTTTGCATAAGACTGATATCTGATATATGTAAATAACCTGATTGGCTGCCCTGTTATTGGCTAAAACACTGCTTATAACTTCAGCATGAATGGGAGGGCCAAAGTGCCATAGGCTAATTAGACAGATATGCATGAGTGCCAAAACATACCATTCACTCCTCAGTCCATAGTGTCCGTACATAGAAATTAAGCTGCAAAAACAGTCTGTTTTGCATTAATTATTTTTGTGATGTCACAAAAACCAACAAATTATAGCTCCGCCCTTTTATCCTGAAGTTACAAAGAGTGTTTCAGCAACTGCTTTTTGAATGATGCACAGTACAGGACAGCCAATCAGAACAGAGCTCATTTTCACATGTTCTTAAAGGTCCAGCAAAAAAAAAACTCTAAGGCGTATAGAGAGGTTAAAAAATGATCATGTAAAAATAATTCAGACGGGTCCGTTAATATGTTAATTATTATTATTATTATTATTTTAGTTTATTGGAGCATTAAACAGTATAAATGCAAAATATTAAATAATTATGCAGTTGACAAACGAATACATCATCAAATGGTTCTAACGGTTATAAATAATAATCATCAAACGGTTCTAACAGTTACACGTGCATATTGAATTAAGAGGCACACAGTAAACGATACAATACAATATGTTCTAGTATCAACCAATACTGAAGGTTATCTGTATTGCTATTGGTTTCACATTGTTGGAAATATTGATTCCAGACTTGGAGGAGGTACATGTGTGACATTCAGAGAGAGAGAGAGAGAGAGAGACGCAGAGACTGGTCTGTAGGAGCTGATGTCATATATGCAGGTTGTACTCCAGGTGCTTTAACCCTCCCGATTTGTAGCAGATGAGTAGGCTAGCAGATAGTATATAATGACTTTAGCAGTATGATGGGTATAAATGCAGTTTATCTTCTTAAGTTATTTCTCTCACTTGGCTTCCTCCTCTCTCTCTTCTTCTGACCTTAGACTGTCTCAGTAAAAATGTAGCATGTTCATCTGGCACCAATAACACAGAGTCCCGGCAGAGTGTGGCGTCTCTCAGGGGACACAGCTGCATCCAACAGTGCAAACATTCAGCTCAGCGCTCACATTTGGTCTGGCAGAACAGTAGTGAGGAAGGAAAAAAGTCATAAAGAAATGAGCTAGGATGCGAACCACAAATGTCTGTCAGATCTGGTATGAGGGTGGTCTCATTAAAACTAATGTACCATTGAGTTTTTCTTTCAGCTGCTCTCTCTCTTTCTCTCTCCTCTATCGCCCTCTGACTCTCTCTGTCTCCCGTTTCGTCCCGTTCTCTCTCTCTCTCTCTCTCTCTCTCTCTCTCTCTCTCTCTCTCTGTTGTATAGCTGTGAGTCTTGCCCCCTCTTTTAACGTGCACATAACATAAGTAAGATTAATGATGCCATGTGCTGCTTCAGTCTCTGTGTGTGAGCGTGTGTGTGTGTGTTCACTAATGAAGGAGTGTTCTAAGTGTTTTCTGGTGTCATGCTGAAGGACTTCCATTCCTACTAAGGGGAATCCTCCAGACCTTCGGGAAGCAATACACTATTATTATTGTTATTGTTGTTATTATTATTTTAAAGCTACCATAATACTGTACTTCAGAAGACATTCTCCATAACCCTGCACTGAGCATTGAGTGCATACTTTGACCTGTTTCAATATTTTCCAGGTGTTGCCTTTTCTTTGTGTTCACCATGTCATGTTTATGCTATAGAGAGTCATTTACGCCTGTGTAAATAATCTATGGACAGAACGTAATCCCTGCGTCTACCAGAAGGAAATAACGTGCTATTTATGTTCTTTCTAAGACACTCTGTTTTCTCTGCATTGTACTTTTGTGTGTGTGGTTAGTTTAGTTAATAACTGAACTGATTTAACACACACTCAGTCACATCAAGGTGCTTGTGTATTGAATAAAACCCAGAATTAGCTGACCCACCCACACCTCCACTCTAGAACACTTTGTCTCTTTTATTAATAAGTTCTCATACATATATTTAGTTTATATAGATGGACTTGATTAATTGCTTTATTTATTTGCTAGCAGGTCTGTGCCAAGAGAACTACACTTTCATTAAAGTTTGAACCTCCATATCAACCCATCTTGTTTGGATTGTTTATTAAGAGAAAAACTACCAAGTGTGTGTGTGTGTGTGTGTGTGTGTGTGTGTGTGTGTGTATTTATTCATGTACATTTATGAAAAGCATAAAAAAACAGGGCTATAATATCTCATCTGACAAAAAGGACATACGTTTCAAAAGCTACATGTTTCTTCTCTTTAAAAAGCCAAAAGTATTTTTTTTCTTGCTGAGGTCAAGGTTTGGTTCATTGCTGGGGCAAACAGTAATTTTATAAAATTGATAGATTTGGACCAATATATCATATTTACATTATTTAAAACCAAGAATATCATACTGTAGCGCCTCATGTGCTACCCCAGGCTCAAGGAGGACGCTGGAGACAGGATTCAGGTTTGCAGCAGCCATATCTTTACTTCGTACACCATAAACACAAACCAGACAAAACCAACGCTATGCTGGCCACTTTTCAGTGGCTTCAGCTAGCTAGCTAGACTTTTCAGTCTCTTATTCAAGCTTTCCAGTTCTTCAATCCTCCCGCGTTGCTGCTGCTCGTCCCTCTCTGTCTCGCTTTGTTCCTTCTCTCTTTCTTTCTTTCTTTCTTTCTCTCTCTCTCTGTTCCCTCTCAGTTCTTTTTAAAAGTCACTCACGCTGGCAGTGAGATCAGCATCAGTTGGCTCTCATTAAGTGCAGCGTGAGCACCCAAGCCGAGAGGGAACAAGAGCTCACTGCTCTGCCTCCCCGTTACCACCCCCAGCTGGCAGCTCGGCCGCCCGGGTCAAATGTGAGGTGTAGTGAAGTGGTCTCGCTGCGTAACGGGGGGTGGGACCCGGGTGGCTGAGCTCGGGACTTGCTCCTCCCTCTGGTGCACCCTTCACTTTGGTTTTGGCTTTTCTTCGTGAAATGCAGAATGTGTCAAAACTAAACACTGTCATGACTCAGATCAGACCAAACGGCCTCAGAGAAAAGGTATCAGACCAAACACAAGCCTGTTTGAGTGTATACTGGTTCAGATAACTTAGAAAACTATTGTGTATCTTGTTATAAATGCCAGTATAACATTTTCATTTTTTTTCTGAGGCCATTTGGTCTGATGTCTTTTCTCTGAGGCCATTTGGTCACCACACCTGAGACATGACGGTGTTTTTGCTCGGACGGCTGAGGATGTTCTAAAATGTACTCCGTAGCCCCGCCTAGTGCTAATTAACATATATTTTCATGCTGGTTAGTTTGAAAAAGCAAATGAAAAGTGGAAAATGAAAAGTGAATCTCCAGCAGATGGCGCTGATGTTCATTTACATTTGCCCTTTCATTCTGACAGTTAAAGCGCATCAGCGCCGAAAACTGAATCACAGACTGTCACTTTGCTGTTGATTAATTCATTTTGCATTTTCATTTTAATTTTGTCAGATTTGTAGCCGATCGCCATGAAAAAGAAATAAGACAGTAAACACTGCATTTTGATTTTAGTTTTGACACGTATTCTGCATTTCACAAAGAAAAGCCAAAGTGAAGCTTGTATTTTCTTTTCTCTGTTAGCTTTTTCATTTTAGATTTGGCCATAAAAAATAAAATAATAATAAAAATAATGACTCAAATGAAATGACAAATAGCTGTTTTCAATTAATTTTTATTATTGTCACAAACGACTTGTGCTCATGTGAAAAATGAAACTGCAAATGAAGGTATTTCATTTCATTTTCAATTTTGGCAGGATATTTGTGCAGATGTTTGGAAAAAGAAATGGCAAAAAGAGGTTTGCATTTACATTTTATTGTTTTCATTTTCATTTCTTTTTTGGCTGGATTTGCCTCCCGTACTCTCGCCGTCACTCTTGTGACTTGTGTCTGTCTGGGGAGCTCAGGATTTGTGCTCCGCCCGCTCCAGACTCATGGCTCTCTCCCTGGCGTCCTCGCCGAGGTTTGTCGCTGCTGGGTATTCGGGCCCCGCCTTCCTGCCGGCTCTCGCGGCCATCATCGTCGGGCCCGGGGCGTGGGCGCATGCCCATACAGATGCATATTCAATATCTAGGAACATTTGTTTGTTCCAAAGAACAAACCTTTACACACAAGTGTGATTTATCTGTGTGTTTTATTTGGATGATGATAAATTTGGTCATTTGTATAACTGATGATATTTTTCACACCAAATGAGTTTTTTCGACAGCAGCATTATTTTATTCACTCTTGATTAAAATTGATTATTGCAAACTTTCGTCAGCAACATGAACTCACTGACCAGGAGTTCATGTTGGGAGGCCTCTTTTGTTCTTCCAGCCATATGACATCATGACCAACCATTAACTGGAGCACAGATTGAGTGGTGGTGAGTTGAAGACATGACGTGGATCAAGGAATGAGGCTTCAACTGGGTAGACAGAGCAGAGGCACAGACAGTTAAGCACAAATCTGAGTTGAGTCACAAGTCAGTTAAACACAAATCCGTGTTGAGTTGCGAGTCATTTAAGCAAGAGCCCTAGTTGAGTTGCAAGTCAGTTAAATGCAAGTCCCAGTTCAGTCATGAGACAGCTCAGGACAAATTGGAGTTGAGTTACAAGTCAATTAAACACATGTACGAGTTGAGTTGCGAGCCTGTTATGCACAAGTCTGAGTTGAGTCAGGAGTCAGTTAAACTCAAGTCGCGAGTCAGTAAAGCACGCATCCGAGTTAAGCCATGAGTCAGTTAAGCATGAGTCTGAGTTGAGTCACAAATCAGTTACATGTGCATCAGAATGAAGAAAACAAATGATTCTATATATGTTGGAGATACATATGGGCGATATAAAAGATCCCACGTCCTGACATTGTATGAAACCAACCCGTGTGTTATTGTGCATGTTGTTCATTTTTCCTATTTTTTTTCTAGCAATGCAATTGTATTTTATAGTGCTGTTCACATGAGGATCTGTTTATCTTTAAATGTTTCTCATGAACATTCCTACATTTTTCCATGTGGGTTTTTGCACGCAAGTCTGCATTTGATTGCTTGCGTGTGTGTGTGTGTGTGCAGTTCAACTCTTAAGGTGCCTCAACCCCCCCCCCCAAATCTGCCCCAGCAGCACGGCCACAACCTGTCTCTCTCCACATGTACTCACTTTGATAAGTATGCACACATAAACATGCATGTGCATTCACACACACCCCGGCTTATCTTTCAGGGACAACCACAGAGCTTTTATATACACACACATGTTTAAATCCTCCCTGGTCCTCTCCAGGGTTCTGAGTTAAAACCCTCTGTCCACATAACACTCTGCAAACGTTCACTTTGTTCTCAACATGTCGTCTCACTTTAAATTCAGCTCCTCCTCTGCTGTATCCAACACAGGCCGCTACTTGCTTCACAAACACATCTATAAGCCAACAATTCTGTTGGCTTTTAAACCGAAAATGTTTTCTCCTGTGTACAGTATTGTATAAAAGTCAGAGACCCTTCATTTGTTTAAATTAATCATTTTTCAGCATACTGTATATATGTTTAGGCACTTGAAACAGTAAAAAAACCCTGTGCAGTAATTGTTTATTAGCTTAGAAAAACACTAATATTAGAAGACAGATAACACTGGGTAGTGATGCTTGTCAATGCCAAAACTTTATTCTTCTAACAAGATGTCTAGTTTGTTTTTGAAAACAATAAATTCTTGTTTCTTTTTACTGTGTTAATGTTATTTTACCTGCATTCTAATGACGTATGATGTTCTTACAAGCATGAAAAAAGTCATTGTGCAGACAAATGGCTTTTAATGATGTGACTCGGTCCCTAAAACCTTTGCAAAGTACTATATATTCAACAGAAAAGAGGCCTCAACAACTACATATCAGATTTTTCTGTTTTCGGTGTGTTCAGCCTTTACTTTTATTACGGCTTCCATTGTTTTTGGGAGACTTGCTTTCAGTTGCTTTCGGAAATCTGATGTTTTTCCACAGAAGATTTTTTGCTTTTTATGCTTATCATAAGGGTTGGGATGACTACTGAAAAAATTGTAGTTAACTGATTTGTAGCTATTTTCTCAAAATGTGTAGCTAGCTACAATTTAGATACTTTTCCAGAAAGAGTAGTCACTATAATTTAGGTACTTTTCCAGAAAGAATAGGGACTAGAATTTAGGTACTTTTCCAGAAAGAGTAGTGACTACAATTTAGCTACTTTTCCAGAAAGAGTAGTGACTACAATTTAGCTACTTTTTTAGAAAGAGTAGTGACTACAGTTTAGCTACTTTTTTAGAAAGAGTAGTGACTACAATTTAGCTACTTTTTCAGAAAGAGTAGTGACTATAATTTAGGTACTTTTCCAGAAAGAGTAGTGACTACAATTTAGGTACTTTTCCAGAAAGAGTAGTGACTACAATTTACCTACTTTTTCAGAAAGAGTAATGACTATAATTTAGGTACTTTTCCAGAAAGAATAGTGACTAGAATTTAGGTACTTTTCCAGAAAGAGTAGTGACTAGAATTTAGCTACTTTTCCGGAAAGAGTAGTGACTAGAATTTAGCTACTTTTTCGGAAAGAGTAGTGACTACAATTAAGCTACTTTTTCAGAAAGAGTAGTGACTACAATTTAGCTACTTTTCCAGAAAGAGTAGTGACTACAATTAAGCTACTTTTTCAGAAAGAGTAGTGACTACAGTTTAGCTACTTTTTTAGAAAGAGTAGTGACTACAGTTTAGCTACTTTTTTAGAAAGAGTAGTCACTACACTTTACCTACTTTTTCAGAAAGAGTAGTGACTACAATTTAGCTACTTTTTCAGAAAGAGTAGTGACTACAATTTAGCTACTTTTTCAGAGAGTAGTGGCTACTTTTTAGCTACTTTTTGAAAAGTAGTGTGCTACTTTTAAAAGACTTCAAAGCACAATTGTCAGAACGTTTGTGAGTCTCTACCTGACACACCAAATAAGCCCAACTGACAGTGTGAACAAGACACTGCATTTTATCCTGTGCTAGAAAGAAAAACGCAATTAAAAAGCTGCAAATATACAAGAAGATCACCAAAAAGTGTAACTAACAATCAAACTTACACACCCAAAAGGCATGATATTCAACAAAAATGAAGACTAAAGGCAAAGTCAATCATTCCAGGTTTTTACTAACAAAAATCAACAAAAACAACTGAATAAAAACCAAAGAATTTAGTGCAAAGCATTGTCAACTTTTGAAATAAAACTGCTCCAATTTAAACATTTCAGCAAGATACACTGATCAGGAATAACATTATGACCACCTTCTTGATTCTACGCTCATTATACTTTTTTTTCAGCTCCACTTACTATATAGGTGCACTTTGTAGTTCTACAGTTACAGACTGTAGTCCATCTGTTTCTCTGTATACTTTGTAAGCCCACTTTTACCCTGTTCTTCAGTGGTCAGGACCCCCATGGACCCTTAGAGCTACTCAGGTACTGTTTGGGTGGTGGATCATTCTCAGCATTAAAGTAACACTGGTGTGGTGGTGGTGTGTTAGTGTATGTTGCGCTGGTCTGAGTGGATCAGACACAGCAGTGCTGTTGGAGTTTTTAAACACCTCAGTGTCACTGCTGGACTGAGAATAGTCCACCAACCAAAAATATCCAGCCAACAGTGTCCTTTGATCACTGATGAAGGACTAGAGGATGATTACTCCATATTGTACAGCAAGAGATGTCGTCTCTCTTTTTACAACTACAGGGTGAACCAACAATGTAGGTGCGTCTAACAGAGTGGACAGTGAGTGGACACAGTGTTTAAAAATGAGTGTAGAAACAAGGAGGTGGTCATAATGTTATGTCTCATCGGTGTGTGTACAGACATGCACATTCAGAGTCTTTATTAAACTTCAGCAACAATTTACCCTAAAAATTCTCATCAGTGACTGTGGCTCTGTTTGGGGTCAGAATCAGGCCTAAATAAGCTCTCCACTGCTGCAGAGCTGCTGCAGCTCCACAGCAGAACTAGATTTTTGGAGTTAGCGCATAACTGCTAATTCAACTTTAATGCTGAAGACTGATGCACAGATTGTTGATCACCCAGCAACGCAGAGAACGAAATGAATTGATAATTTGGAGATGAACGACATGAACTTACATTTAGAAATCACTGGTTTCCTGATATGCTTAATCTGTAGCAACTTGTGAAAATGAAGTCAGCTTCTCCTTCTCCGGCTTCTAATTCGAATTCTCCCGCTCCACCTTAAATGGCGCAGCGAAACAATCTGGCACCTTAGGCACCATTTAAGGTGGAACCCAGAATTCGAACGAGAAGCTGGAGGATGAGAAGCGACTTCAACCTTGTAAAAAGTTGAACATTGAGAGACATTTTACAAGAAATTCATGGAAAAGTTTCCTGAGATACGAGAAAAGCAGCTACAGCTAAGGTAAAGGTTAAAGCAGAGCAAATTAAGTCTGAGTTTGCATTTATATTTTCAGCCTGTACATCAGCACATACTGAGACATACTTACAGTCAAGAGGGTAAAACTGATATAAAATGTCGTGCCTCCCAAGGTGATTATTAACATTTCAGTTGAGAGCCCTGAGTTAAGCCTGATCGTGAGGGGTGATCAGCACATGGGGCGAGCGTGTGCCTGTTTGATCGAGCTGTCCATGGCCCAGTCAGGTTTTCACAGTTGCCACCAGCCCAGTGAACGACCGCACTGTATGGTTCAGGTTTCGCTCAGATTGACTGAAGCCTGTAGTGAAATTGTAGCGAAAATTTACGCTATAGCTACACAAAAAATTGTAGGTGCTAAAGCTACTAGCTTCATTTCATAAAACTGTAGTGGTTACAGCTACTAGCTACTAATATTTGTAGCTAACTACAAAAAGTAGTGCACTACTTTGCTACTCCCCCATTCCTGCTTATCACTGTTTAAGTTTTCCTAACTCAGAAAAGGATGGCATGCCTTTTCTAGAGTTTTAAGTATCTCAGGATCTTGTTCACGAGAGATCAGCTGCAGGCTGGGACAGACGGCAGCATGCGGTCACTGTACCGGACTGTAGTGGTGAAGAGGGAGCTGAGCCATAAGGCAAAGCTCCCTGCTTACCGGTCAGTCTACATCCCGAGCCTCACCTATGGTCATGAGCTTTGAGTAATGACTGAAATAATGAGATTGTGGATATAAATGGCGGAAAAGAGCTCTTTTTGCAGGCTGGCAGTCTACACTCTACTTAATAGTGTGAGGAACTCAGTCATCTGGGAGGAGCTCTGAATAGAGCCACCACTCCTGTGCATTGAGAGGAGCCAGTTGGGGTGGTTCGAGCATCTGATCAGAATGCCCCCTGGCAACCTCCAGGCACAGACTACTGGGATGAGACCCTGAAGGGCATCCTAGGACCTGGAGGGATTCTATTTCCAATTTGGCCAGGGAGTGGCTTGGGGTACCCCAGAATGAGCTGTGAGGCACAGGATCATCTGGGATTCTCTGCTCTCCCAACTGCTACCATGTCCATAGCCGGATTAAGCAGTTTAAGATGATGATGGTGACTATTCAAGTACATATTCAATGATGTTGAGGTCTGGGCTCTGAGGTTTTGAGAACACCAGCAACTCTTTGATTTGCAAATGTCAAAATTCTTCTTTTTATCTATTTCCTTTTCTTGACAGCTACACATCCTTTCACACTCATAGCGCTGAGCTGTCTTCTCACAGTGGAAGGATGGACAGAAACAGCTGTGGGCATTTTCAGATCTGAAGCAACAGCGAAGATTGATTTCTCCCAAAGATGAATGCTTCAGGTACTGTTTATCTAATGGTGACAGTTCTGGTGGTCTTCCAGGTGTTGAATGAAGTCCTATTTGCTCAACATCTTTTAATCCTTATTTGAACAACAGTTTTGGAAACTACTTTTATTTATTTCTCCATCCTCTTCCTTATACCAGCGGATTATCTTGTATATTTTAATGATAGTTCTTAGACAAAAGTGTGTCTCTAGACTCTGAGCAATTTCTTCTTGCGACTCATACTGACAGATACTGCACATGGCTGGTATTACTGCTATAAAGCAAGCTGAAGCAGCTAAGCATGTGAGATCTTTATTAAGCTTTTCTGAAATCTCTGAGGAGGCCCATTTAATATTTTACAGCTTCAGAGAATGAGAGGGAGTGCGAAAAGGATTTGACTGACATACAAGTCATTCGCTCAGAAATACTATATCTATATTCTCGCAAAAAGTCGCATGCTGTAATTTTTTAAAAAAGTGATTTTACATGATGGAAGGGTTCAGAGAAAGACTCTCACTCCATCAGTATGCAATAGATGAAGGTTTTAAATGTTTTTGTTTAGAGAGCGTGATTTTTTTTAAAACCTAAAAAAAAAAAAAAAAAGTAAAAAAGGGCATCCGGCGTAAAACTTGTGCCAAAACTATCATGTGGATCACAAATATGATTGCCATACCGGATCGGTCGAGGCCCGGGTTAACAACGACTGCCTCCGGTGCTGTTGACCAGCAGGGTGCCGGTGGAAATTGGACTACTGTAGGTCGAAGACCATCAAAGAGGAGAAGGCGGGTTAGAAGGCAGCGAGAGAGAAGGAAAGGCAGGAGTGTGGAGGTTAGAGTAGGGACTCTGAACATAGGGACAATGACTGGTAAACGCAGAGAGCTTGCAGACATGATGGAGAGAAGGAAGGTAGACAGTCTGTGTGTCCAGGAGACCAGATGGAAAGGAAGCAACGCCAGGAACATTGGAGGTGGATTCAAACTGTTCTATCATGGTGTAGAGAGGAAGAGAAATGGAGTAAAGGAACAGCTTGTGAAAAGTGTTCTGGATGTAAAGAGAGTGTCAGTCATGAGCCTGAATTTGGAGGTTGATGGTGTAATTTTGAATGTGGTCACAGGTTGGTTGTCAGTTAGAGGAGAAAGAGGAATTTTGGAGTAAGATGGATGAAGTGGTAGATGGTGTCCCTAGAGAGAAGAGATTAGTGATTGGTGCAGACTTCAATGGACATGTTGGTGAAGGGAACAGAGGGGATGAAGAGGTGTTGGGTATGTATGGTGTGAAAGACAGAAATGCGGAAGGTCAGATGGTTGTAGATTTTGCAAAGTGAATGGAAATGGCTGTGGTGAACACGTATTTTCAGAAGAGGGAAGAACACGGGATGACATACAATAGTGGAGATTGGACATTGTAAAGTGGTATCAGGGAAAAGTGTAGCAAGGCAGCATAGGGTGGTTGTCTGTAGAATGAGATTAGAAACAAAGAAGAGGAAGAGAGTGAAGACAGAGCCAAAGATTAGATGGTGGAAGCTGAAGGAGGAGGATGGTTGCAGGCAGTTCAGGGAAAAATTGCAACAGGCCCTTGGGGGCAGTGAGGGGCTACCTGAGGACTGGGAAACTACAGCTAAGTTGGTGAGAGAAACTGGCAAAAATGTTTTCGGTGTTTCCTCTGGTCAGAGGAAAGAAGACAAGGAAAGTTGGTGGTGGAATGAGGAAGTCCAGGAGAGTATTCAGAAGAAGAAGGCAGCTAAAAAAAAGTGGGATAACCAGAGAGATGAAGGAAGTAGGCAGGAGTACTGTGAGTCTAGTCGCATAGTGAAAAGAATGGTGGCAAAGGCAAAGGCTCAGGCCTATGATGAGCTGTATGTGACAGTATGAGCTGGACAGTAAAGAAGGAGTAAAGGACTTGTATCGTTTGGCTAAACAGAGAGATAGAGCTGGAAAGGATGTACAGCAGGTTAGGCTGATAAAGGATAGAGAGGGAAATGTACTAGTGAGTGAACTGAGAGTGATGAGTAGATGGAAAGAGTACTTTGAAGAACTAATGAATGAGGAAAACGAGAGAGAGAGGAGGACAATGGGGGAGAGATAGTGGATCAGGAAGTGCAGAGAATTAGTAAGGTGGAAGTGAGGGCAGCTTTAAAAAGGATGAAGAATGGAAAGGCAGTTGGTCCAGATGACATACCTACGGAGGTATGGAGATGTTTAGGAGAGAAGGCAGTGGACTTTTTAACCAGGTTGTTTAACAAAATCTTGGAGAGTGAGAGGATGCCTGATGAGTGGAGAAATAGTGTACTGGTCCCCATTTTTAAGAACAAGGGTGATGTGCAGAGCTGCAGTAACTACAGAGGTGGAAAGTTGATGAGCCACACCATGAAGGTATGGGAAAGAGCTGTTGAAGCAAGGCTAAGGCGAGAGGTTCAGATCAGTGAGCAGCAGTTTGGTTTCATGCCCAGAAAGAGTACCACAGATGCAATTTTTGCATTGAGAGTGTTGGTAGAGAAGTACAGAGAAGGTCAGAAGGAGCTACATTGTGTCTTTGTGGATCTAGAGAAGGCATATGATAGGGTGCCAAGACAGGAACCTTGGTACTGTATGAGGAAGTCAGGTGTAGCTGAAAAGTATGTTAGGGTGGTGCAGGACATGTATAAGGATAGTGGCTGGAAGAGAATCTGGAGAGGAGAGGAATGAAGGTCAGTAGAGACAAGACGGAATACATGTGTGTGAATGAGAGGGAGGCAGGTGGAAAGGGGAAGGTGCAAGGAGTAGAGGTCGTAAAGGTGGCTGACTTCAAATATCTTGGGTCAACCATCCAGAGCAATGGACAGTGTAGAAAAGAGGTGAAGAAAGATGCAGGCAGGATGGAGTGGGTGGAGACGGATGTCAGGGCTGATGTGTGACAGAAGGATAGCAGCAAGAGTGAAAGGGAAGGTTTACAAGACAGTAGTGCGTCCTGCTATGATGTATGGTTTGGAGACTGTGGCTCTGTCTAAAAGACAGGAGGCTGAGCTGGAGGTGGCGGAGATGAAGATGCTGAGATTTTCGTTGGGAGTGACAAGGATGGACAAGATTAGAAATGAGCAGATCAGAGGGACAGTGAAGGTAGAGCAGTTTGGAGATAAAGCCAGAGAGGCCAGATTGACCTCAGAAGAAGGTTTACGGATGTAGTGAAGGTGGACATGGATATGGTTGGTGGAAAAGTAGAGGAGGCAGTGGATAGGGCAAGATGGAGGCAGATGATCTGCTGTGGCGACCCCTAAAGGGAGCAGCCGAAAGAAGAAGAAGATTTTTTTTAAAAACCTATACAACTAACCTCACATCCTCCCCTTTCCACCCATCCATCCATTTTCTAAGCTGCTTCTCCGTCAGGGTCGTGCTGGAGCCTATCCCAGCAGTCTTTGGGTGGAAGGCAGGATACACCCTGGACAGGTTGCCAGCCCATCACAGGGCAGACAGACAGTCACTCACACCTAGGGGCAATTTAGCACGTCCAATAGGCCTGACTGCATGTCTTTGGACTGTGGGAGGAAACCGGAGAGCCTGGAGGAAACCCACGCAGACACAGGGAGAACATGCAAACTCCACACAGAGAGGACCCTGGTTGCCCGGCCGGGGAATTGAACCCAGGCCCTCCTTGCTGTGAGGTGACAGCGCTACCCACCAAGCCACCGTGCCGCCCTCCTCCGGTTTTAATAGGGTTGGGTACCTTTATTGGAGATGCTGACCAATTTTCAAACACATTGTAGACTGCAATTATTTGCACAGTGACCAACCACTTGTTTTGGCTCTGTACTCCAGCACATTGGACTTGGAAACAATGGCTTCTGCATAATAAACCATTAAGATAAAAAAAAAAAGTAATGTATAGTAGTTTGGTGGGAAATACTAGAGATTTTATAGAAGAGAAGCATAACAAGAATTGTTTAAGTGGTGGAGATAGGAACCAGACATCTGAAGTGATTAATGTATCTAAAAATTACATTACAGAAAGCTAACACAAGTTATACTATATTTATATTACAACAGTTATTAAGACGCCATGTAAGGCCTGATACATTGTTATACAATAATTTTGAGAGGTTTTGTCATAAAACATGTTTTGTCCATTTAGAGAAATTTACAGTGTCACAACTGTTTATAACAGTACCCACAGGTACCAGATATGCAAAGCATAGATTTCTGTAATAACAAAAACAGAGACATTTGCTGTTTGGCAGTCATAATATCCAGTGTGAATTAAAAAAGAGAAGCTGTTTTAGTTTCATCTATTTTCACTATGTTGACTGTTGTATTAAACAATGGTGATAAAATTGACTAATAAAATTGGGTACTAACTTTGTAAACTGAAAAAATCCTACAGTTGTCTACCATTGTGAGTGAAGCTATAGTAAACTATAGATATATAGAACATTCAATAAAGAAAATAGTCAATATAAGAATGAGAAAACTTTACAATAGTGCTGTAAAAGATTTAGATTACGTGCTTTCCCCTTCACAAAATTTGTCACCTGTTGCTTTTTAGAAATAAAGTCACTAAGTAAAGGGTCTTAAAAGTAATTAAGTCTAGTGGCTTAGGCAGGGCAAAAGGAAGGGATAGGTTTACCACAAGAGATTAAGTGCTTGTAAAAGCCCCTAACTCATATTTCTATTAAATATTTTAGCAGGAAAAAGAGACCTATAGCTACAGAAAAAAGACACATGGCTATAGCCCAATAGTGAGACCCTAACTAACCCTGGGCTAGCTCCAGTTCTGGAAAGACAGAGATGGGTGCTGTCACCATATACCATATGTCAATTGGATGGCTGAAAAAATGATGCGGTTAAATTATGCACAAAAGTCCCTTTTAAGACGCAAAATGACAGGTTCATTTAAAGATATTTACATCTACACTGTGTGAAACAGCACATCATTTTTAGAGGTCCAAAAGTAAGTGGACAAATTAACATACAATCTAGTATTTGGTTACTAATACTTTATCAATGACTGCCTGAAATCCAAGTACCCATACACTGCACACTGACTATCCTCTCTCACTCTAAGAGTCAGTTATGGGGAATGGGGAGATGGTGGTATGAGGACATGTAGTCTCGTCTCAGAGAAGAGTAGTGGCAAGGGAATATATTAGCTAGGAGGGAACAGTTATAGACATGGTCCTTCTGCCAAAGATCAGTTGTTTCACAACTATTTTTTTTGTTTTGTTTTTATTTTCTAATGTTTCAGCTGTGGTTCTGAGTTATAGTGATTTTATCACTTTTTGAGAAATATCAGAACTTTACATTGGATGCAAATGTCAACTGTACTGGAGTCATCCCAACTAGAGTCAACTCAGGAATCTTGTTAGCTCTCTTGTGCATAAAGTACTGATGCAATGACATGCAGCAAGAAAAAAAAAGTGCAGCAAATTGTCCAGTTACTTCTGGTGTCCCAAAATGGGAGAACTATGCAAAAAAGCATGTCATTAAAAGTCAGAATGTTCTATACCAATCACAAACTTTTGGGGGGAAAGAAAATGCTGAACTTTACTAGCAGGCTTTACAAGTTTTACTACACACGTCCATAACCTGAGAATAAGTGAACTAGTTTGCATTGTAGTCTGCAATAATAAGCCTTAGTATGTCATAAGCCTGGGATTTTAAGGGCTTAGAAAAAATTAAACTTGTACATAGAGTGTAAATTCTAGATATAGAAGATTCTGTCTATTATAATAAACATTGCATTACATTATATTGGCTGGGGTAACATCCCATTAGCATTTATCTGTTGCCTGTTTAGTGTAGTAATGATAAAATGCTGAGTGGCACAGTAAGAAATTGCACAGTGCTTGGAGTTGCAAAGTGCTGGCACCCATCAACAGTGTATGTCCATGCCAGTGTGTGTACCTTCATTAAAAACAATGGGTTCAATGAGCTTTGGATGCTGCAGAACACTTCATGCCACAGCGCATCTAGTGTGTCTTCTTTCTTCTTCTTTTGGCTGCTCCCTTTAGGGGTCGCCACAGCGGATCATCTGCCTCCATCTTGCCCTATCCATTGCCTCCTCTACTTTCACACCAACCATCTCCATGTCCACCTTCACTACATCCATAAACCTTCTCTGAGGTCTACCTCTTCTCCTTCTACCCAGCAGCTCCATCTCCAACATTCTTTGCCCAATATATCCACTACTCCTCCTCAACACATGTCCAAACCATCTCAACCTGGCCTCTCTGGCTTCATCTCCAAACTGCTCCACCTTCACTGTCCCTCTGATCTGCTCATTTCTAATCTTGTCCATCCTTGTCAATCACAACGAAAATCTCAGCATCTTCATCTCCGCCACCTCCAGCTCAGCCTCCTGTCTTTTAGACAGAGCCACAGTCTCCAAACCATACATCATAGCAGGACGTACTACTGTCTTATAAACCTTCCCTTTCACTCTTGCTGCTATCCTTCTGTCACACATCAGCCCTGACATCCGTCTCCACCCACTCCATCCTGCCTGCATCCTCTTCTTCACCTCTTTTCTACACTGTCCATTGCTCTGGATGGTTGACCCAAGATATTTGAAGTCATCCACCTTTATGACCTCTACTCCTTGCATCTTCCCCTTTCCACCTGCCTCCCTCTCATTCACACATATGTATTCCGTCTTATCTCTACTGACCTTCATTCCTCTCCTCTCCAGTGCAAACCTCCACCTCTCCAGATTCTCTTCCACCTCCTCTCTACTCTCACCACAGATTACAATGTCATCTGCAAACATCATGGTCCATGGAGCCTCCTGCCTGACCTCATCTGTCAACCTGTCCATCACCATTGCAAACAAGAAGGGGCTCAAAGCTGATCCCTGATGTAACCCTACCTTCACCTTGAAACCATTTGTCACTCCAACTGCACACCTCACCACTGTCTCACTATCCTCATACATGTCCTGCACCACCCTAACATACTTTTCAGCTACACCTGACTTCCTCATACAGTACCACAGTTCCTGTCTTGGCACCCTATCATATGCCTTCTCTAGATCCACAAAGACACAATGTAGCTCCTTCTGACCTTCTCTGTACTTCTCTACCAACACTCTCAATGCAAAAATTGCATCTGTGGTACTCTTTCAGGGCATGAAACCAAACTGCTGCTCACTGATCTGAACCTCTCGCCTTAGCCTTGCTTCAACAACTCTTTCCCATACCTTCATGGTGTGGCTCATCAACTTTATACCTCTGTAGTTACTGCAGCTCTGCACATCACCTTTGTTCTTAAAAATGGGGACCAATACACTACTTCTCCACTCATCAGGCATCCTTTCACTCTCCAGGATTTTGTTAAACAACCTGATTAAAAAGTCCACTGCCTTCTCTCCTAAACATCTCCATACCTCCACAGGTATGTCATCTGGACCAACTGCCTTTCCATTCTTCATCCTAGTACACCCCTAATGGCTGGTTTACAGCGTATCTAGTGTGTGGTGGCTTTAAATGTCAGACTACCCCTAATATTCACAGTCATTGACTTATCTAGGACCTCCAGAAGGTTTGAATCATCTATCACTTTCTTAGTATTTTGGTTGTTAATCGAATAAATAGGGCCTTCTCTCCAGCTCCTGAAGTCCTAACCAACAGAAGAGCTCAACTGGTTGTATCTACCTAGATACCAAACAATCTAAACTGAACAACAAGATTTTAACCCTTTCATTTTCAACCAAAATGTAACAATGAATAAATGCAGAATTTAAATACAAGTCATGATTATTCTCCTACATAAAAATGAATAAAAAATACAAAGGTTTAGAATAGACAATAGAAATGTCCTAATTATTTGTCCCATCATTAAGACTTTCCTGAAGGACTTGAACGCCCTAATGGGTCCCTTCTGGTTTAGCTCATGGTGCACAAATTGACCTCTGGACTGACATTTGTTAGACACTCTTCTCTCTTGTTGATACTTTTTGCCAAGGGTAACATGCAAAAGCTTGAACATGAAGATTGTGAGTAACAGCAAAGCAGTCCAGGATCTGAACCAACACAACAGGACAGAAAGGTAGAAAAGGGATTTGGAATTTAACTCGAGAGACTAAAATGTAACCAATCAAATATGATGGACATACTCGAGCCGAAAATATAGGGTAATTAAAAAAAACAACACAAATCCTTCTAATTTCCTCTCAAGTATATGAAGCCGAATAATCATAATTAGTTACTACCCTGCCCCTGCACAAGTCAGTACACAGCAGGTCAGACATTTCTATTGCACTGTGGACACACTGTAGGCCTTTGCTTTTTAGTAAAATAAAATTATTAGAATTTGAAAATACTCAGGAAGGTACGAATCAGTCCAAACAATACTAGGGCACCCACTGAGTAACTGAAACTGGCTATTTCCCACCCCTGGCTCAGGAGAGCACCAGGTGAGGCACTGTCCCGGGAGAGTTGATAAGAGTGGCCGTTATCTCAGCATCGCCAAAGGCTGAGCGATGCCTGTTGCCTGTGCGGCGCGAGACGGGCTCAGCATGCTTTTGTCTTGTGCTGCTTTGAAGTGCGGATGGGCCCGGTGGGGTGCTGCAGCCTCCGGAGCTCAGACACGCTCCACACACTGGAGGGAAGGTGGGAGGGGGACTTTACCCACGCAGGAGCAGAAAAAATAAAGCAAATCCAATGATAATGTACATCTGTTCCACCATATTTAGGGGCTTTGAACATTTTTTTGTAGGCTGTATAAGTGGACCCCCTTTTTCTTACAGTATCTGGCAACTTCAAAGCAGATTGGTGGGATAATGCAAATCATCGGGAATATGCAGCTTTTTCTGTGGGCGCGAGAGCATGGAGAGAAGAAAAAGGGGAGAAAGACAGGAATTAAAGCTAATTGGTCTGGCAGCCTTTTATGTGCAGGAGGAAGAGTAAAAATAAAACACCGCGATAATTGTCAAGTTCATTGAATTAGGAAAGAAGCTGATGGAGAGGTTCAGATCACAGTGATCTCACTCTCCCGCTCTCTCTCGCCCTCTGTTTCTCTCCCTTATTCTCCACTGTAGAAAATCAGAAGTCAACTCAGCTTAAAATAATAAAGTAACTGATTACACAGCTTTTTGTGAGTTACCTTAACTGGAGAACACCAGAGTTCACCCAACTCAAACTTCTTCGTTGAGTAAAAAAGATTTCTCACCTCCCCTTTTTGTACTGTTAACTATAGAGCATTCGCATTCTTACTGAGTTCCTCTGCTAGCTGGGACTCTTTCCATCAAGCAATCTCACTAGACATTTTCTCCTCTTGGCTTTCCAGATATAGACAGCTGTGGCTTTGTTTAGTTTGAACTCACAATGTCCTGATGTTGGGATGAATTATTAGACAGGTGCACCACATGTGACCATGCAAAGATTCAAAGTTAAAGCAAGCATTTTCTCCACTGTGCACATTTGAACATTTATGGTCTATTTGATGGAAAGTAGAGGCCTGCTATAATATCTTGTAGCATGCGACTAATTTTCAGTGTTGGGTGCGGGAGCAAAGATATCCCACAAATTAATAAATAGCCTAAAGTAGCACAATCACTACATCATGTATATAAACAATATAAAAAGATAGCATAAAAACTAACTAAAAATCAATTATCAAGAGTTGTGAAGCAACCGATCACGTGAACAACAGGCAAAATTCTTGTAGCTTATATCTCACACGCTTCTGTGTGGTGTGAGCGATGCAGAAAGTCTTGTTTTTATTTCGGTGCCCATGTTAAGTGGTCAGGGCTTTCACACATGCTGCCCATGCAATGTGGGAAAGCATCCCTGATGCCACACTAAAGCGGCACAATATTTAGGGAATAGAACAGGGAGCGATTTTTTCCACGTGCCAGTTGCCTCACACTGAAAAATACACTGAAATAAGCCATGACAAATCTATGAAAATGACACAGAAAACCATATACAACTTAAAAACGCTGTTTTTTTAAAAAACAGAATTTAATTCATGACGAAATACTACTTAAACAGTGTGTGCTGCAAACAGATTTCCTGGATTCTGTGACCCTTTATCCATCTGGAAAAAGGAATGTCTGAACATCTTTCTTGCTGCCTTAATTCACAGCTCAAACACTGTATGTATGAAAGACCAGCGCATTCCAGCTGTAGCTCTCATGCTGTCTCATTGCTCACGCCACGCAGGAGTAGCATGTGTGATTCAGGCATTACAGAGATGACCAATGTGAAGTCACAGCTTTTTCATCTTTACCACCTGCTTACAGTATTATTCCTCTTAACTCAGCTGTCGGACCTCTCTCTGGTTTTCTCCTATTGAATCTGCTCTCATCTCTGAGTTAATTGCCAAATCAAATTCATCTAACTGTCAGCTTGATCCCACCCCCACCCCACTTCTTATGAAGTGTCTTAGTTATCTCTGATCCTATCTGTCATTTCATTAACACATCTCTTGCTTCAGGTTATGACCCCACCGCCTTTAAACTAAACTCTAACTGACATTTTACTCATTGGCCCAAAGTCAGGTAAATTCCACTGACCTCATTTTAGTCCTCTCTCTCTTTTGCTGTCCCATTCTTTCTTTCTTCTCTCCTGTCTTCATCTCACTATCTCTCTATCTCATTCTCGCTCTTTCTTGTCTGTCTTTTACTTTCCCTTGCTGTCCATCTTTCCCTGTCCTTTTCTTTCTCACTCTGTCTCCTCATCTCTCTTCTCCTCTCCCTCTTTCCTTTTATCTCAGACCCTCTGTCTCTCACTTTCTTGTAGTGTGCTTTCTTGTCTCGTCTCTTCTCTTCCGCTTTTCTTCCACTCACTCACTTTTTTCTTCCTCCCAAGTATCTCTCTCACCCTGGCTCTTTATCCCATTTTTTCTCTTTATCTCTCCTTCTTGCTTTTTTCCTCTCTCCTGTTCTTTCTTTCGTGTTATTTTTTGTGCCTTTCTCTTTATAACTTACTTTCTCCTTCCCTCATGCCCTCTCTTGCCCTCTTTCTCTCCCTGTCATTCACACTCACTCACCTTCTTTCTGTTTCTCACTCTTTCTTCCTAGTTCTTCATTTTTTTCTATTTCTAGCTCTTGCTCTGCTCTCTTCCTCCACCTATTTTCTTCTCTTCCTCCGATTCTTTTTGTTCGCTCCTTGTTCTTTCTTCCTCTTTTATACTATATCTCCCTCACTTCTTCTACTCCTCCTCTCTTCCACTTTTTGTTTCCCATTATCTTTCTTCCTCTTTCTTTCTCATTCCACTCTTTTTTTCTCTCTCTCTCTCTCTCTCTCTCTCTCTCTCTCTCTCTCTCTCACCTGTTTCTGACAACTCAGGGTTCTCCCAGACTCTTGTTAAAAACCTGATTTGATTGATAAGAGATAAAGTGATAAAGCAATGAGATGCTGGTTGTCTGACTGAGTGATGGGTGTTTTATTAGCCGAGTGTGAGCCTGTGCGTGTGATTTGAGTGTGTGTGATCTTATCCTGCCCTGCTGACAGTACCTGTAATGACACGGAGGATGTACATGTCACCCGGATCCTATCAAGATCTTTTATGCACCAATTACGGAAACCAGCGAGACATAAATAATCACTGTTCAAAGAGTCTCCAGCCTTCAGAGACGTTTAATAAACTCCAGCGTTTCAGAAGCAACTCTGCAGGCTGCCCCAGGCCCCGCATGCTTGACAGCTGGTTTTAGAAAAGTGCTGAAAGGAGCAGAGAGCAAATGCTTTGAAAGAGCGAGGCAGGATTTTACACTTAAACTCTTATAATGATTATTCGGAAGGCACTTTCAAATATTAAACGAGTCAGTGTCGCTGTTAGCTGGCTTCTAAAGCCGATCAATGTAGGCATAGGTAGGTTACAATGTCTGATCAAACAAGATCATCATGCAAGTTAAAATACTCACAAGAAACTTGCTGTGTTTCAAAGTTTGACTTTCAACTGCCTTAGAGGTCCTTTTGCTGTGAGTGATCCAATACTTTAATTATGCTTATTTCATTAAAGCAAATGATTTAAAAATGACTAACATTTCATTTTGTCACTCCCAAAACAATCATAACACTATGTAAACTTTACTAGATTTAGAGTTTCGGTAGTGACAATATAGGCTATTTTGAGCAGAACTCAAAAACATTAGCCATTATATGACTAACTGTCATGATTGGCCCCTCCCAGTCCTGTCCATGTGTTTGTGTTTTGGTCTAGTCCACCTGTTTTCTGTTTTGATCTGGCCCCTTGTTTTGTGACTCCGCCCCTGATTGTTCCCACCTGTGTTTCCGCCTGTCCCTCGGTAACCCTGTTTGTATTTAAGCCCCGTGTTTGCCCCTTGTGTTTGCTGGTCTTTGTATGTGCTGTTTGATTTGTTTGAATGTTCTGTTGGAAGTGTTTGGATTTGTATTCTGTGGTTGTATTTCATCATGTTTGCCCCCCATTCGATCTGTGTTGTGTATATGAACCTGAACTGTTCCGACTACGACCCTGGATTTGCCCAAAATAAATCTCACTTTACTCAGCACGTGTCTGCCTCCTCGCTCCTTGTTACACTTGTTACCTTGTAACACAGCTTTGAATAGTAAATAACATAAAATCATAACATGTTCCTTTAAAACAGTAAAAGTTTATTTAGCTGCCGAAAATGTGTCAAAATTAGCTACAGTTGTCACTACCAAAACAATCACTACTGAAATATTTAATAACATTTCTGTAGTGTTTTGGTAGTGACAGTTCTTATTGTTACACACTGATTTTCAGAATTTGGGAAACATTTAGTTCAAAACAAAGGGATCTAACTGCTCAGTATGTGGCCATAAGGGACAGGGATGCAGTCTCACTTCTCACATCTGCCGCCTGATATTCTCCTCCCCACCACAGGAGGTCACTGTCTCCAGAATACTAGATATCTCTTGATCCTTTGACCTTTTATGTTGGCCATTTTGTATATATAAATATATATATATATATATATATATATATATATACCCTGCATTTGCGCATGTTCTTTGCGAAGTCTTGTTTTGGTGTTTCAACAATTCTGAGCGTTTGTTTCTGATTGGGTTTTCTGGTGTTTTGACCTTGCTTTGTGGTTTGTTATTGACAACTCTTTTGGATTTGCCCCCTTTCAATTTGTCTGCTTTCCATGACCTGCTTTTCTGGATTTCTGACCCTCTGCTTGTTATAACCTACTTTGCACCTGGAATTAAACTTGCACTTGACTCCTGCACATTGTGTGATGCAGTTCATGACATCCTGCTCTAAAATACAGGGGTGTGGCTAAAATAAGGTTCTACCTGCATACTAAACCTGTTTGTCTCCATAGTGACAAATATTTTTTCATTTAAAAATTAAACTCATGATAAATCTAATAAAAGAGATCAAAAACACATTAAAAAAATGTAATTTAATTCAAGACTTTGGGCCAGCCACCTCCCAATAGAAAGTACGCTATAGAGGATGATTTGAGTATATTTAGTTTAATAGTATCTCATTAATGCCTTGAGTTTAAATAGATCATAATATCTCTAAGCATCTAAGATCTGAATACTTATGTATTTATTGATTGATTGATTGATTGACTGATTACTGTTTTCTCATACTGCAGGAATTGTTATAGTCAGATTTATAGTACTTAAAAAGAGAGAGTGTCATGATTGGCCCCTCCCAGTCCTGCGCATGTGCTTGTCTTGTGTTTACTTCCCAGTCCTGTCCATGTGCTTTGTTTTGGTTTTCAGTCTTGCCCTCTTGTTTCGTGACTCCACCCCTGATTGTCTCCACCTGTTTCCACCTGTCCCTCGTCTACCTTCATGTATTTAAGCCCTGTGTTTTCCCCTGTCTGGTTGCTGGTCTTTGTTTGATGTTTGAGTTGTTTGTAAGCCTGCTCTGACGTGCTGTTTGAATAGTTTGGATTTCTTTGTATTTCGTCATGTCTGTCCCTCAATCTATCCGTGCTGGCTATATGAACCTGTACTGTCATGACCACGACCCTGGATTTGCCCTTAATAAAAATATATTTTTATTATGTGCTTATCTCGGTGCATGCGTCCGCCTCATCGCTCCCAGCCGAGATCTCTCTCTCTCTCTCTCTCTCTCTCTCTCTCTCTTTGCTCCTGGGCAAAAACAGCCAACATCCTTCTGTAATTATAGCTTTAAAATGGTAAAGGACTAGTAATTAGAGTGTAAAACTCTGCAACAGCGTTTAAATCTCACGTCAGAAGTGGAAGGCTGAGAGACATATCAACATTTCATAGGTATTTGCAGTACGTAACCTGAAGGGTTGGGTAGTAACAGAATTCATGTAAAGGCATTACATAATCAGGATGTAAATAAAAGGTAACTGGGGTGGGCAATATGGCAAAAATATTATATCACGATAGTTAAAGACATTTTCACAATACATGATTTGCATAACAGTACTTTTTTATATTTTGTAGGGCTGGAACAGACAAAATAGAACCTGCAGTGCAATGTATAATATACTGTAAAGACGGCAATGATTTTGCTCAATAATTTATAAACTGCATTAAATACAATTAAACAGACCACTTTGCAATGAAACATGTAGTTACTCATTTACTACTAATGATTTCCATATTATGCTCAGACATAATTTATCACAGTAATGATAAAATATCATCACACTGCCCACCAGTAAGTACAGGAAGAAGGGTGATTACTAGCCAGATTGTATCTTCACTCATGCATCAATAGGTGGCTCCTGCATTGACCATACATAGAAAGACATAAGAGAACAAGAGCGGGTGTGTGCCCACCTAGACAATAGTGAGGGAACAGTCTTTGGCAAAAGACATGGTATCCAAGTGGATACCAAAGTATTGTGCAGGCCAAGATTAGTTGTCCAGTACCCACCTGATCCAAAGTTTTACTTCACACTTCTACAACCTAAGAATAACTCTGTTTGCATTAGTCCATTTAGTTATTTAATAATAATGTAATAAATCCTGGAGGTGTTAACAAGACATAATTAAGAAAATGGTGAGGACAAACATCTGAGGATGAAGACTCTTGAACAGAACCTTAGTTGAAATGTGAAAACATCCACAGCCCCAGAAAGGAAGGGAGCAGGTAAAGTTACAGAGACAAAGAAGGAAAGGGAGCAGGGAAAATCCCAGAGACAGGAGTAGGACAAGACTTCAGAGGTTAATGTCAGCAATGGTGGAATGGAGATCCAGTGACATTTATGAGGGCACTTGGCTGAAATTTAACAGGTACATGTCCGGTAACTTAACAAGGTAGTGTGGTCAGCTTTGGTGAGCTTAGGATCTGAGGGCCAGGATAGGTGATCCAGCAGAGCTAAAGCATAAAAAACCAAAGGAGCTGAAGGAACTGGAGCTGTACCAGGTGTTGATGGGCGAGTAGAGGTTGATGTAGCACTGCACAGTGCCTGAGGCCAGACAAAAGAGGCTGCAGCTGGAGGGAGCAGAAAGGTAGCAAATGGAGGAACTACAGCCACTGAGGCAAGAAGAGCTGTAGCTGGAGCCAAACCTGAAGTGCAAACAGAGAGAGATGAGGAAGGAGAAAATGGTGCGAGGAACAGCTTTGAAACATCATTTGCCAGACAGAGCTTATCTCAGACTGGAACCTGGACTAGAGGATAGAGCAGTGAATGGGGCTGCAGAAGCAGGCACTTCAGCCACTGTAGAAAGAGGGAAAACAGAGCTGGAGATCCTGCCAACTTCTCCAACTCCATGTCCTCACCTTGGCTGGAACAAGGGCTGAACAGTAAGTGGAGCTGAGGCTCAGGCAATATGAGACAAGAAGGTGAGATGGTAGCCACAGTGCTAGAGAATGGTGAGGCTGGCACTGTGAATGGTCTTGAACTGGAACATAGGAAATAGAAAACAGAACTAGGGTGCATGACATGGGAACATTTTCAAGACTGTATAACATTCCCCTCCTTTGCTACTGCTGCTGTCAATACCTGCTCAATGGTGGTCCTGTAGGGGGTTCTGATCATTGATGAACAGGGTAAAGTGCACCAATGTGGTAAGTGGACTTTAAAAAATTGACAAAACTGGCCAATAAGTGTGTTTGTATGAGTGGGTGTGGGATTGTACAATGCCATAATATTATTGCATTTGCTATGAGAAATTAATCCATTGCAAATAAAATTAATGTGCAAATCAATGTACAAATGCAATAAACCTTTTTGTGTGCACATGTGTACATCTCCATTTAAATATTCTCGCCCAAGTACTCATGGAAGTTGTAGTCAATTATTCAGTCAGTTATTCATGCTATTCTAACTTGGTAGTTTGTGCAATATCGAACAACTCATCCCCAGTGGTCCTCTCTGCTCAAGAGTAGACATGCAAGCTACAATGCAGGTTTAGTTCTAGTGTGTATGGTAGTTGTAGTCTGTCAGATAACGCAAACACTACAGAACTAAGTGCCTCACGATTTACAAAGTGCCCCAAAACAGATAAATTTGAAAAGTCATATTTAAAGCTGGCAACAATTTGAGAGTTTATAGTTTGAAATATAATTCTTTCTAAACAAGCATTTGGAGGCCCCCCGTTTCACCTACTTAATTACTGTGTAGAAAATCTGTATAATCTGTCCATCTGTACATTTTGTAACATGAACAGAGCTTACATGTTGCTTTTTTTCCTGTTAAAATGTCAGTTTGTTGCACTTATTAATACATATATACAAACACACACAAACACACACACACACATAATATATATATATAGATTTTATGTCATTGCTAAAAAAAAATTATTTGTGCTACAACACTTGCAACTTGCAACACTTGCCACTAGCACCAGTACATGCTCAAAAAGTTTGCGTACAACTGTGGTGTGAGTGTACAAGTGTGTGACAGACACAGGCTCAGCATACATTCCCCAACACACTGCTTCCTTCCTCCAAATATGCCTTTGATGTTGCAGATCAGTGATGGCAAAAACAACAGCCAAGAAACAGATCCTGTCCACAGAGTTTCCGCCCATTCAGCATTTTTGGGTTATGGTCGATGTGTGATTTCTGCACATTTCTAACAGTGCACATTAAAAAAAAAACATTCATAAATTTAGATCAATCAAGGAGTGGGGTGGGGGGAGTGGTGGGGGGTTGTGAGACAGCTGGAAACCGGACTGGAATCCTATTCAGAATCTAAGAGCAGATTGGTCCCAGATGTGTGCCTACGTGTTTGTGTGTGTGTGTGTTAGACAAATCTCACATTTTATGCTACTGTCGTTCACATTAATTATCTTCACGTGACACTTTTCTGACTGACCTATGTCATAGCATACACTACCTTATTAGGTCATAAAATGACTTATAAGTGATAAATGCGAAATGTTAGTTACTGATTTGTTTCTGTTTGCTAACATTCTAAACCAGGAGTTCCCAATTTTTTTGTCTTGGTCAAAGTGTAATGTTTGTGGTGGCCCGAGGGCCAAGAAAACCAAAACAATGTACGAATAAACAATGCTTTAACCCCTTAAATAGTCAGGGTCCACTGACAGGCCCAAAGTTTATCACACACTTCTATAACCTAGGAACAGCTCAGATGGTTTGCACTAATGTCTGTAATTACCACATAATAAGCCTTGCATTTAGTTTTTCAAACAAATTTGCAGGGATAATTTTGCACACTCCAAAGCTCAAAGTCTTTTGGTTGCTTTTTCTGCTTCTCATGACCCACATTCAGTCATGTTGAGGTCAGACTCTGAAGTGGCCAGTAGAATGATCTCATGTGAAAATGAATTATGACATGTATGTCATCTTTGGAGGGAAAATATACAATAACAACAACAAAATGTAGGATGTGGGCCCTTTCATACAACCCCAATTCCAATGAAGTTGAGACATTGTGTAAAACATAAATAAAAACAGAATATGATGATTTGCAAATCCTTTTCAACCTATATTCAATTGAATACACTACAAAGGCAAGATATTTAATGTTCAAACAGATAAACTTTATTGTTTTTTGCAAATATTCACTCATTGTGAATTTGATGCCTGCAACACGTTCCAAAGAAGTTGGGACAGGGGCAACAAAAGACTGGGAAAGTTGAGGAATGCTCAAAAAAACACCTGTTTGGAACATTCCACAGGTGAACATGTTAAATGGAAACAGGTGAGTGTCATGATTGGGTATAAAGGGAGCATCCCTGAAAGGCTCAGTCGTTCACAAGCAAGGACAGGGTGAGGTTCACCACTTTGTGAACAACTGCGTGAACAAATAGTCCAACAGTTTAAGAACAACGTTTCTCAACGTGCAATTGGAAGGAATTTAGGGATTTAATCATCTGCAGTCCATAATATCATCAAAAGATTCAGAGAATCTGGAGAAATCTCTGCAAGTAAGCTGCAAGGCAGAAAACCAACATTGAATGCCTGTGACCTTTGATCCCTCAGGCGGCACTGCATTAAAAACCGACATCATTCTGTAACGGATGTTACCAGATGGGCTCAGGAACACTTCAGAAAACCACTGTCAGTGAACACAGTTCGTCTCTCCATCTACAAGTGCAAGTTAAAACTATACCATGCAAAGTGAAAGCCATATATCAACAACACCCAGAAACGCCGCCGGCTTCTCTGGGCCCGAGTTCATGGACTGACGCAAAGTGGAAAAGTGTCCTGTGGTCTGACGAGTCCACGTTTCAAATTGTTTTTGGAAATCATGGACGTCGTGTCCTCCAGGCCAAAGAGGAGAAGGACTGTCCGGATTGTTATCAGCGCAAAGTTCAAAAGCCAGCATCTCTATGTTTTTATTTATGTTTTACACAACGTCCCAACTTCATTGGAATTGGGGTTGTACTTCAGGGCTGTACATATCTATCAGTTTTCCATATCAGTCTCTTTGTTACTGAAAGTCTCTGGATGCAGTGCTCTAGACCAGAGGTCTTTAATTAAAATTCTTTTAATTAAAAGTCCAGTTAAAGAAAATGTCTTGAAGGTCAAGAACATCATAATGTCTAACTTGCATCATGATTCAGCACCATATACTGTTTACTCAAGTAGCCTAATAGGTATATCAACATCTTATACAGTCAACAACTGAATGTCAAATCAAATAAAGTACAATTCAGTAATATTTCAACATTTGTCAGTTTCTCTTTTTAGAGCACAACATTTAAAATAATCTGGCTCACTTTCTTCTGCGACTGCTGTTCCTGGGCTCATCCCTCCCCTGTGTGTGCGTCACTCACTCGAGTCTCAGTGTGCTTTAAAGTGCACAGATCTGATTTGCTGAATCGAGTCACGTGTGATATTTACAACAAATGCATCAAAATGAATTAATTCTTCATAGTTAATTGCTCATAGGTCCAGGTCTGCATAGGACAGTGTCTGGGCCTGTTAGTGACCTCTGGTTCAGACTGTGCTGGTGGTGAGACAAGTCTCTGCTGTCTTCACCACAGGCCTCTATTCCCAAATGGATTTTTACCAAATCAATGCTCACCCAATGGGCCTCTAATCCATGGGACAAAGTCACCCACTCTCCCCCTCAAAAAATGGACATATTGACAGGGTCCAGCAATGGATAGAAAATGCTCTCATGTAGGGAAAGCAGGAGAGAGAGAGAGAGACGGAGAGAGAGAGGCTCCAAAAAGTTCCATTGGTTTTTAGTAGATCATTGGAGCTCTTTCTTTTTGCAACATCAAAGGGAGTGTGGCTGCTTTGATGTGGCAGCATGCTGTTTAAGGTACAGCGTGAATGGAAGGATGTCAAGCTGCAAGGTGCCTCTGTATTTTGCGTGGCGAGCTGTGCCGAGCTGGAGATGAAAGGAGCAAACAGGGTTTGATAATGAATGTCCAACAAGTAGGACCATCTCGAGCGGCGGTGCGCCCAGCGGGAGTCAGAGCTAACCTTGAACACGGCACCCTGCACCCCAGACTCTCTCTCTCTTTCTCTATCTATCTTTAGCTGCACCCTGAAAAGAAAACCTTCTTAGAAGTAAGCTTTAATCTTCCTGTCAATTAAAACTCGATACACACGCGTGTGCACGCGCACACCCTGGCGTTCATACACACAGGACCCCCCTTTCTGTACCCTTTTCTCTTGGAGAGACATTTGATCTGCTCTTCCTTTTAACCGAGCCAAGTCTCTCCGCTAATTGGGTCCCGATTTGGTGGCGACTCCAGTCAATTAGGACATCGCTTATCAGCTTCCCTTCCTTTGCTCGTTTGAAGCCATTGTCCACCTCTCTCTCTGCCAGTGGTGACTAACATCAGACACTGTGAGTGTCAACTCCTCACCGTCTTTGATCTTCTATCTGCCATCTCAAAGGAGCATCTTGCCGAGGAAACTTGCAATGTCCTGCAATGACAGAGAACTGTCACTGCTGATATGCTTTGAATTTAGTGCAACTGAAGGCTGATCAAACGATGCCAGAGCGAGACACTTGTTCCCGTTTGATCCGTGCTGAAACGCAATTGTTGTGGTATATTATTGATCACTTTGTAGCTGATGTTGTCTGCGTGTCTCGTGGACGGTTCCGTTGACTAAGCAATGCCCGATCCTGAAAAGCGTTTCCAATAAAGACTCCCAGTTGATGGTGTAATTTAATCCACAATCAGCTTTAATCTCTGTTCTTATTACTCTGACCTTCAGTACTGTTAAGCTGAGATAATTCACAATGATCTTTAGCTGTGGAAGAGCTTAAAGTTAAGAGCAGCAGAGGGAGCTAGATGGAGCCCATGAGAAGGAGAAATGGACAGATATCAAATAAACCTTCTGCTATTGTACTCAGCCGTGGAGTCTAAATAGGTTTTGACATTGAGCTGGCATGAAAAAGGTGGATGCTATGTTTCTGAAAGATTCTGCCCTTGTCTCTGGTACAGCTGCAAAGTAGAATGAGTTGTCAATCTTAATTGAGGATGAGAAAGAAAAAGAGCCTCTTTTTTAGTACTGGACGGATGGCATGGATCCCCCATTTCCCCTTATCTGTCAGTCAAAATCTTCGTGGGTCTCATCTTCGTCCTGCTTTCACTACTAACTGGCTTACATGGACCACCAGTGATGAATACCATACGGGACAGATTTCAGTCGAATGCAACCTCGTGGAATGCTCAAGAGCTGTCAGATGGAACTATAATAGCTCACATCTGACTGTAAGGTTTGCTCAAGCTTAAATTTCTTGCAGGCTGAATTAAAGGAAGGACAAAGGAGAGTGGGTGGTACTCAAGTGTGTTCATGTGCAGTGGAAGGAGGTCCAATTAGACATGGAGAGGCTTAATTTGTCCCAGGAGAAGCTGGTGCTGGTGGTAAAACATAGCTGCCATGCAATGCAGTGCAGGAAAGTTTCTACCAGCTGTTTTAGGCAGATCTGTGAAGATCATTAATTCAGTTCTAGGTAACTGGGTAAGAAGAAATGGTTTTGGATCAGTGGTGCATAAATGCCCAAGAAACACTTCATCACACTGAAGGTAAAGTAACAAGGTCAAGAAAAGAATGACTGCTCCTGGAGATCAGTGGTGAACTGTGGCTATTAAAGCTAGGCCTTCAGTTTGTGCTATAAATATCAAGACCCTGTCAAAAACCATGAAAAAACACGTCTATGTGAAATGTGCTTTTCTGCTAGCGACCAAATGGGATTTCTAATAGTGTACTACTACCACGCTAATGCTGGAGGACAAGAATATTTTTGACCAGTCTAGTTTAAACACGGATAATTAAAGCCTGTAACAGATATTAACATGTATTTTACCTGTAGCAGTATTAACAGAAAGTCCTTCAGTGAAGAGTGGCATACAGCCAGGTTCCATTCCTAACAACTGACTGAAACCTGGCTAGACTATGGCTCACATTTATATGGTTTATATTCCCAGTGTCCATCCAAAAGGTCTAGAATGACTTTTTATTCGCTTAATTGGTCCCACTCTATGCAAATGAAAACTTGATTCATGGATTTCACTGTTTTAGACCTTCTGTCCAGCTCCTGAAGGCCTATTCAATAGGAAAGCTCACTTGGCTATTTCTACCTAAATACTACAAATAAAAAAATAAATATATGAATACATTAATAAATTAACTATTTTGTTTAACTACGAAATAAGAATAGAACTGCAATACTTATACAGTTTAAATACAAGAAACATATGATTCTACTAAATAAAAATGAACTAAAAATGATAAACATGTGTTTTTTAGCTCCTGGAAATCATTAGCCCTTCTCTGAAGGAGAAGGCCCTGAGGGTTCCCAACTGCTGGCAATCTACCTTCCTGTAGTCTATTTCCAAACTGCTCCAGCTAATTAAAGGCTTCGGTAGTCCTTGACCCAGTCGTTCCTAATCGCATTACTGCTTCCATCACGCTCCGCATATATTTTCTGTTTTCTGTCACCTACACACATGAACATCTAACTAACAAGTCATTAACAATCCTCCCCATGAGCTGGGTCAAGATGTATTAGTGTAAAGACAAAGTCGCCCGGAATGGGATTGGGAGCCACTGAGCTATGTTACAGGCCGGAGTTCTTAATTCCAGTTGTGGGCACCAACTGCAGTGCACTGGTTAAAATGCACCTAATCCAAATCATGTAGGGCTTAATAATTAGTTAATTAGTTGAAACAGACGTGTTTGGGCAGAGATTTCTTGAAACACTGCAGTGGATCCCTAGAACTGGAGTTGAAAACCCCTGTTGTGTTAGTGGACTATCATTGTGTTACCACAATATTTCACAGCTCCAGTGCTGAGCACCCATTTACTGCAGAGGATATCTTTTCTCATGTGGTGTATTATTAGCTAATTATGAGCCTCTTCTTGGGCTGAATCAGGTGTACTAGAGCAGGTCTGCAGTGCAGGTCAAATACAGAAGGGGACTTGAGAAACACTGATGTAGGCCACCAAGCTATAGCCTGAAAGATTAAACATTTTCATATCAAAAATTGCATTTTGAAAGAGTGCAAAATGAAAAATCGCAAGAGCTGCAAATAAACCTAAATAACAGGCTTATATTAAAAGAGTTCAAAGCACATTTCTTTTAACTGACTTGGACTTTAGACTAATATCATTGTGCTTGGAGTTACCCTATACCCTGATTTACTTTACTTTACTAAAACAAATGATAAAACATTCCATTTTGTCACTGCTTTACCAAATGTTTCAGTGGTGACTGTTTCGGTAGAGATCATTTTTAGCTAATTTTGAGCTTAACTCACAGCTTAACTACAGGGTTGGTAGGTGACTGAGATGTATTAAATTAAGGTTAGAAATATTTATTTCTTACAAAAATTAAAAAGCAACTCTGTGGGGTTTAAAATAATAAAATCTCACACTGACAACACTGATTTTATTGGCACACTTCTTTTTTCATAACAAGCAGTCACACCAGCAGTATGTCAGCCTGCGCTTTCCTGATATAGCCTTAAAATGTGATCTGATAGACAGAAACATTTCATACTTTCATATTTCAAGACATGAGTTTTGAGGAGACATTAAAGACTGGCAGAACAAGTCAGGGATGCTAGGACAAACATTTCTATGTTATGCAATGATAAAGCCCCATCTAGTGTCCCATCTTTGGTATTGCACTTAAATTTACAGTATATCTACTCAGTATCAGGACACCTTCTGAACCAAGACATGAGAGCAATAATCTGTTAAATAACTGCAAGTCACTAAGACACATCATATCTGCTCTGTGTCAGGAAACATGACTAATGTTGTTGCAACAGCAATAACTTCACCACAAAAGCAAAAGTAGCGTAAAGGTTGTCACAGAGAACTTACACAATGTTGTAGACAGAACTAACATTTTCATTTCTACATATGGAACTCATATAACCACCAAACCTGTTGGTCATTTTCTCATTACTTAAATATGGGCGGACTCGTCAGGTTTGTCTAAAAACTTTCGCAATAGCTTGAAAAGAAGAAGAGTAAAGTTTCAGATTCATCATGGGGTGGATATGTCACTTAAAAGTTTCCCAACAAGCCCACTTAGGACTTGACTAATGGCTCACAGTGAGCTGCCTGCCCAGGGCCCATGACATTTTCTTCATTGGCAAACGACTGGCCACTCACTGTTGGCCTTGTGCAGCTCTAAATCACTGAGGGATTTCTGTAGGGGTTTGTCAGCTAAGTCAGCTCAGCGGGCCACATTGTGGAATGGTGGCGCAGCCCAGTGTGCGGTACGCATGAAGGGCCCCATGTAGGTTTTGTGTGGACTTGCCAAGGTCAAGGTTATCCAGAGTCAGCCCATAGTGAGCCAGGGGCATGTTGGCTGGGTAAATTTGAACTATCTTTAATACTTCAAATACATGGGCTGGGCTTTACTGGCTTTGATTTACTGGACTGTTTTATTTCTGAATTTCCTTATCAAAAACTGGGGCCCAGAGAAAAACATCTTTCTTAAGATTTTCTTGAAGAAGCAGACCTCGATATTGTACTAATGATCACTGATTTCTGAATTCTTTCTACTAAACCCCCCTTAGCAGAAAACAGCATTAACATCAGCATTTCAATGTAAGAAGTTCTGATGATGAATGAGAAAAGCATGAGTTCTCTGTGTGATACAGAATAGATCTATAAAGAAATTATGAGATCGTACACTTTTCTTATGGAAATATCATTCAGCTAAGACTTGGGTTGGATGAGTCACGTAAGAGTAAATCAATATTTGCAATATTTTGATCAAAGTATGAAAATCTGAGGGTTAATTCTCAGTAGACACATTTCAGAAACCTGAGAGAAGTGTCTACGTGAACTAAAGAGATCTCATTCAGAATATTTCTTTCCTCTGGGTGGCTGTGTGAATTAGGTCCTGAATGGCATATTGGCAAAGCAGCAAGGCAGGCATGACTCAAATAAAAATGTGCATTTTTATATAATGCAATTGGATTTCTCATTCCACCTTGCGACAGTTGAGGAGTGTTTCTCTGTGCTGATGATGATTCATTCAGGAATGGGCAATTCCAGGATGGAAAGGGCAGCAGACTGGCGTATCACAAAACAGAAGAACGATTATCTGAGGAAAAAAATAATAACACAGAGAAAACATTACTAAGAGCAAATGTTAAAACTGGTACGTTTCAAACCAGTACTTTGGAAAACAAAAAAAGAAAACATAACCTGCTAGCATAACAGCACAGCTAACTAGCTAGCACTCGTCAAGAGCCTCCTCGTTTCGTCAAACCGTAGTTCTGGTTTTACTTTCGGTTCTTTATTGACGTTTTGGCTGAACCCAAAGACCTATAATGACTATTTTTAACCCTCAGGGAAAATTTCACCAAATTTACAAAATCAAATCAAAGATTAACAAAGGTGTTTTTAGGTGGTTTATGGTATAAATGTTCGAAAACGTCAGGGCAAAGAAGCTCAGAGTAACAACAATTCATTTACGCCCAGGAATGAGGAAGAAAGCTCCGAATTTCCTTTTTTTTCCCTCACAGCCGAGTTCGCCTACAGAGGATTTCTCACAGTACACACCTTTGCGAGCCTGTGAGTAACCGCCAGCCGAGTTCAGCGGATTTTTACGAGCAGCGCAGACTTTCTGAACAGGTAAGCTATTTGACTCTTCATGCGTCACAGACTGGCTGTATGAACTGTACTCACTGCATTAGCGCGACTGTATAGTCAATACCGTTTTATCTGTTTCGCCTACAGTTGAGTCGGTTAGCCTCCGCAGTTATCTTAGCGTTATCTTAAAGGGGAATTCCACCAATTTTATCAAAATATCTGAAGGAGCTCATCGCAGAGAAACTCTTTTCGCCAGTGGTGATACAGGTTTTTATATATATATTTAATGACGTTACAAAGTTATGAATCTGAAAAATACAGTTTCTTTAGGGACTCTTTTGTCTTACAACACCCTGCACGTGCACCCCCACCATGAATGGATTAAAGTAAATGGATTAAAATAAATCTTTAGCCAAAACTATCATAAAATAATGTGTCAGACATCAGGCCGTGTATTCATAAACCACTTTTTAATTTTAGTGAGGGAGACTTCAAGGGTATTAAACTCAAGTATCTCTAGAATGGAGCTTCTCACACCAAACTGCTCTGAATGGCTTTGTTTACCTCCTTTTAATTATGTAGGTTTTTTTAAGCTGTGGAGTTCCCCTTAAGACTCATGAGTCATTTACTGAACACAGCTGTAAATTAAAAATAAAGAAAGGCCTAGGACAAATTCATAAAGACATATATGACAGAGAGTGTAATACCTGACGCATTGCCTAGGGTGGCAGTGGCAGCTGAGTTGAGTAGCACATTTGAAATGTATTCTGCTGTCATAGCAGTTTGAAAGGACAGCTAAGGGAGTTCTGGTTAGAAGAAGAGTATTAACCGGTTTCTTCACTGACACAGTTATATCTGTATGGTATGGATTTGCTTATCTTGAGAAATTCTCCTTTGTGGGACTAATAAAGGATTATCGTATCATATCTTATGCTCTAAAACTGCTTGAACACCCTCTAGAAGGTTCCTTCTTGGTGAGGAGCACAGATAAATGTTTCAGTAGCACTTAGCAAACATTATTTAAGATCTTTTCATCGGTTTTGTTCTGTAATAACATTGAATTTGAGAGTGATTTTTGAACTTCTCCCACCTGTTATGTGTGCAGCTGAAACCAGGACGCTCCAGATGTGAAGGTACTAGAGTTATGTCTGGACAGCAGCTCGTGTTAAAGCAGAGAGCTGAGCTCCTGGGGGCTCTGTGCTGTGGGGGAACGGCTGAACCACTGGACTGTGTGCTGGACCTGCTCCTCTCTTGGGGCATCCTTATCTGGGAAGATTACCAGATCATTCAGGGGTCAGCCAGGCCCCTCTGCTCCAACGCCCGAGACCTCCTAGACTTGGTCTATGGCAAAGGAGAGGAGGCCTGCTGTCTTCTGCTAGCAGCATTTGAACAAGTATTACCTGAGGCTCAGAAAGCTGGTCTCTATTTTGGTAAGGCTATTTCAGTGGGGAGTTATGCCAAGTGGACTCCCTCTACTTCCAGTCAGGCTTTGTTGACTGACAGACCAGCTCTGGTAAGGAAACTAAGGGACCATATTGATGGAGCGCTGGATGCTCTGTTGGAGGCTGGCTGCTTCATTTCAAAAGACTGTGATGAGGTGCTATTACCTGTGTACACGCCTTCACAGAAGGTAAGCAACACATACTTTCTACCCACATCGGACTAGTCTCTTAAATGTCTCTGTTACCTTAGATTATAATTATATCTTCATAATCATGTCTTGTTGGGTAATATTTGAAACTAAGCAACCTCACTGAAATCTTTTAATTTCTGCAATACACTGCTTAATTGTTGACCTGTCCTTAGGATTATGATTTTTTTTTAAAGAAATGGATTCTATTTAGTTCTCAAGTCATTTGTCTCTTACATGCTTCCCAAAATCTCATGCTTACATCTATGGCCAGCCGACACTGCTAAAATTTGGTAAATATTACAACTCATTCATGCTATCAGTAGCAAATGAGACCAGGCCTAAGACAGCAGCATCACCTGATGCACTGATTTGTCTGAGGGATGCATCCATCCATCCATCCATTTTCTAAACCGCTTCTTCGTCGGGGTCGCCGGGTCTGAGGGACGCAGTGCCAGAGAAATCAGAAGCGTAGCAGGCATGCTGGTGTCCATGCTACACTAAAGGCTAACCACAAGAGACTGGCTGTTGCTTCCATATATATCTCTAATGTTTGCTCCCTCAGTAACAAACTGAAATAGTGTTGCCTCAGAATGCAATTGACTGCACAGTGGAAAATGAGGGTTTGCTAAAAACATCCCTGGCTAAGCTAATCAGCTAAACGAACTGACAGTAGCGTGTTCAGTAGTGTATATGTATACACTGGATGAACCAGATAATCTGGTATAGCGCCTGCTACTCTGGAGCAGCCTAAGGTCATGAATCATTTACTAGAGGGGTGTAAAGCTTTAGAACTAATCACCCCACGCCAGTATCTGACCTCATTATTGCTCTTGTGGCGAAATGCAATCAGATCTTCATTTGACACATGCATTTAACGTCAATGTGTAAGAACAATCATACTGTCCTAGAGCAGATCCTACTGACAGGATCCCTGTCATGTTTTCCCCTTGTCTTGTGTAGGTTAGGAAGCTATTAGACCAGGTGAGGTACCGAGGGGAGGGTGCTGCCCATGTTTTACTACAATATCTACAGTACTTAGATGTTCCATCTCAACTTATTGAAAAGGAAAAGCAACTCAGTGGTGGTATGTATGTGGTTTACACTTACTTTACTCTTGAGTGGGATGTTTGTTTCACTCTCTCAAGTGACCTTTGATTATACAAACCTTACAGTCAATATGAGAATATAGTTTAACACTGGTACTTTCACTGTGTATCTTCCTCAGAATGGCAAAAGACAAAAATGACATTATCACTTAGGATTTAAAGTTGTATCACTGTTTCCCTTTAGGTAAGACATATATAAAGTATTACTATCATTATCACATGTGTTTAGAGGCACAATTTATGGGGCAATTGCCTTGGGAGTATGTACAAAATAGCTGACATTTTATTTCTTTGACAGCAATTCATCAGATCCACACAGTGAGTCAGCAAAGTGGGACAAAATTTGATGTGACCCCCATCTAAGTTTAAAAATATTGGCAAATGGGTCTGCACTGATTCCTTAAAGAACACAAAAAACAGGCACAGCAGCTGGGTTAGCTAGGTTAGCTAGTGTTAAGGTTATTGGTAGCCAATGTTGCCAGGGGTACTGATGTTGTTAGATCACGAACCAATGCATTAGCTTACAGTGTCAATGTTATCCATTTGGTCAGATGAGACATGATCAGTTGACATTGATATGCTATGTTAGTAATATAACAGCTGAATGAGGTGAACAGTGAAAGTAAAGATGCACCGATATGGGCATTGTGGGGCCTTTGTCGATACAGGTACATAAACTTTTGTAAAATTACATAGTAATATAACTTTTATGTCTGTAGGATTATAAATGCAGTTAAACAAATTAAATGCAGACAGTAAAGAGCAGTAGTGAAGCATTGTCTAAATACTCAAAGTGCAATTAATGCATCAAAATAATATATAATTAATTCATATAATAAATAATGCATCTGGTTCTTCCACAGTACAGTAAATGTGACAATCATCAGGCATTAAATGCTGCTCTTCCAGAGTACAATAAATGCTTCATCAAGTATCAGTTGGATATAGTGGTAAAAACATCTGTCTGAAAAAGCAAGTACCTGCCAAAACCTATTTGATTGAAGCGAAATCCATTTTATCCAGCACAGTTAAGTTTTTTTTTTTATCTGTTTGTCAGCTGAATGAGCTTAGAAAAATCATTAATGATAGATTTAACATGGCAAAATAATAAAGCATTTGCTTTTCATCTACATTTGTAAGAATTACAGCCTGGGACACAGATCAAGACACTGGCTCTTTTTGATAAAAGTTGCATATAGTGAAACTTTTTAACAAAATTCACACACACAGATTTCACTGACAGGTTTGTTATTGATTAGTTATGTTATTGCAGTTTGTGTATGATCAAACTCACATGTAGTAGAAGTGAAAATTTGAGCAAAAAAATGCCAAAATACCAAAACTATTATGTCATGTATCTAATACCAATAATAACAATAAAAATAGTTAATAACAATAATATTAATTATCGGTGCATAAAACAGTGCAGTTCAAAAATAGATAGACTTATTTAAAGTCACATTAATGAATAGCTATACACATAAATGGTTATAATTATTTAACAGATAAACAAATGCTGCAACTATTCCATTTAAAACTGTTCCATTTAAAGGCACTGTTTAAATTATACTGTGCTTTTGTTTTATACTACTGACAAATCCCAAACAATAACAAATATAAAACACAGCTAGTGCAGAAGAATCTCATACACTGCATTAATACAGTGATTAAATATGCAATTTTAAGAAAATAAACACACGGCACCGGTTCTCAACATTATACTGTTTCAAAAAAACTAAGACATTTGTTTACTTCATAGTTGTCGTAACTTTAACACTATGAAGTTTGGTTATTTGGGGGGCAATGCACTCACTGCTCAACTTCAACCTCCACGTATGAGCACAGCCGTTGGCTCAAGGCATTTTAACAAAATGTATGCATGAATTGAGTATCAGAAGGCTGGTGCTTGATTTCATGCACTGAAGCATTGTGCTCAAATTTATGCTAATATCTCTACATAGTAAAAAAGTTTCATGGGTCAGACACAGAGTATTTTGTATGTTTTTAGACAGTTAGATCTGCCCTATTTTTATGCAACTTTGGTGAATAAAGGCCATTGTAGTTCAGGTTGCACTTCCCACCCAGGGTGTGGCCACTGCATGAATAAAACTAATGCAGTAGTTATGTTTGTTTTGACATTTGATTCTTGATTTTCTTTTTTCTATACCGTGCACCAGAATGCCTGCTTTACCAGAAGAAACTTCGTAGTTCTGTCTCTGCCCAAAGCCACTTCCTTAGTACTTATGGTGGAACAGGAAGATTCTCCCTTGACGATATCTTCACGGAGTGCATTTTACAGCTGGCACACGACAACAGGGAGATTACAAGCCTGGGGTTGGAGGATGTGGTTGGTTTGGCTGGGACTCTTAATGAGGAAGCTGATACAGTACTTGTGTCTGGGGAGGCAGGCACTGGTAAAAGTACCCTGCTGCAGAGACTTCACCAACTGTGGGCTCGAGGGGTTTTGCTGAGGGACATCCTTTTGCTTTTCCCCTTCAGCTGTCGTAAACTAAGTGCAGAGCAGAGGATGCTGTCTTTGAAAGAGCTCTTGTTCCTGCACTGCTGCTGGCCAGACCGGGGACAAGATGAGCTTTTCCAATTTATTCTGGACCACCCTCACCTAGTCCTGTTCACATTTGATGGCCTTGATGAGTTTAAGCAGAACTTCACAGATGAAGAGCGCCACTGCTCCCCCACTCAGCAAGCACCTGTACCCATGTTGCTTTTTAACCTACTCCAGGGTACCTTGATGAAAGGGGTAAAGAAGGTGGTAACCAGTAGGCCACAAGCTGTTGGTCCTGCACTGAAACGGTACCTCCGCAAGGAAGTACTTGTGAAGGGGTTCTCACCTGTAGGAATTGACTGCTTTGTTAGGAAACACTACAATGATGCCACTACAGCTTGTAGGGTGATAGAGTCCCTGCAGGCTAACACAGCCTTGCTTGGACTGTGCCATATCCCAGTTTTTTGCTGGATTGTGTCTAAGTGTTACAAGGAGCTGCTTGGATGTGGGGAAGGTAGTCCCCAGACCATCACAGATGTGTACCTCATGGTCCTGCAGCACTTCTTTCAGAGGAGGGTGCCTCAGGAGCAAAGGGCCCTAGGAAAGGGCTGGCTGCAGGAACATCTGGACACAGTAATGAGACTAGGACAGGTGGCTCTGGAAAGTCTTGAAAGCTCCTGTTATGTGTTCCCAGAGGGAGAGCTGCAGAAATGTGGCATCACAGAGCAGGATGTCAACCTGGGTTTCCTCATACATTGTAAGGACCTCTCAGACTCTATTGACTGCAAACACTATGAGTTTCTACACATCACTTTACAGTGTTTCTTTGCTGCTGTCCATGTCGTTCTCAATAACAACAGCAACCGCTCTGTTATCCCAAAGCTCTTCCAGTCTGAATGCAGGCAGCATTCAGGTCTAACTCGTGTGTGCCTTGGACACTGTATCGACCGGCCTGGAGAGGCTGACCCCAATGCTGCAGAGACTCCAAACCTACAAATCACTGCTAAGTTTGTATCAGGTCTTCTTTCCCATCGTCATCGTGGCCTACTGTTACAGTCCTGTTCTGCTGCCTCACTTGAGTGGAAGTCCAAGCAAGTACTGAAGTGTTTGTCCAAGGGCATGCAGAGGCATTTTAAGTCTATCCCTCGTCCTGTGGAGGGCGAGAAGAAGAGCATGCACGCCATGCCGAGTTTCGTTTGGCTCATCACATGCATCTATGAGATGCAGGAGAATGCAATTGCAAAGGATGCGGTGGCTAAGCTAGAGGTGGAGCACCTGAAGTTAACATACTGTAATATCGGACCAGTGGAGTGCACTGCTCTGGCCTATGTGCTGAGGCACCTTCCAAAACCAGTTGGTCTCCAACTGGACAACAACACCGTGGGGGATGTAGGAGTGGAACAACTCTTGCCATGTCTTCACATCTGTCACTCCCTCTAGTAAGAATGTAAATTTACAGACAATTCTATAGGAATTCATTATTTATTATTATAATTAATTAATTAATTAATTTATTTATTTAATTTATTATTATTATTATTAATTATTGACTTACCTTAAAGGGGAATTCCACCTGCATATTTCAATCATTGAGGTGTAAGCCATTCAGAGTCGTTTGATGTGACACACTGTTCTAGATAAACATTAGTGACTTGGATTTCTTTGTAATGGTGGTGATAGGAACCAGGGGCTATGATACCTGCAACACAAATGTAGCCCTTTCATTTACTGTCTGTCTCATAACTTTTGCACAGTCCAAAGTTTAGGTTTTATTAAGTGGCTTAGAAAATGGATGGATGATGGATGGATGGATGTTAAATTTAGCAACTAAACAGTAATTGTGCATTAAAATGTACAGATGTGTACTCTATGTAAAGGGGTGTGCGCTTATTTACATTTAGAAAATCAACTAAACATTATTTGACCAGGATGTCCAAACGTTTGCATACAACTGCATCTGTCTACCATGAATATCTTTTTTAAAAATATATTTTAGGCCAAAACGTTCTTTCAAAACCATAGTAAAACAAAGTCTCAGGCTTCAAGCAATGTATCTGTAAATGATGTTAAGTAATAACTTTCTGTGAGGTAGCTGTTAAATGCTTTGAATGTCTGGTTACTATCACCACAGTTATGAACAATTCTGACTTTGATGGAACAAAATTTGTGGAATTCCCCTTTTATCAACTGAATACGGTCTGTTTGTTACAAAGTAGAGGGCAGTCAAATAAGTGGAGCAGGAGGCAAGAGCTTCCTGTAGAAGATCATTCTCTTGATCGCTACTAACTCTTAAAAGCCATTTATTCAAATAACCATCCAGTGTATACAACAGTCACAGATGTTGCAACATATCACCCATAGCATGTATCCATCATATTCCCAAGTTATTTTTCATTCCCTTGCTGACAAAACTTGGGAAATATCTAGGAGTACTGCTACAGTGCTTACAGATTCTTGGTACTAACTGATGTGCGTGTGCTGCCAGTGAGTCGTTGGCACTAACAGAGCTACGACCTAACACAGCAGTGCTCAAGTCCAGTCCCCTTGACCTATTGCCTTAGACAGTTTAATGCCAGCCCTAATCCAACAGTTAATCAGGAGCATCTGAGTTCAGGAGCACTAACAGATATATGGGTCTAAAGAGTATGTATCATTTGCAAAAGTTAAGGTTAAAGTTTTCCAATATGTTAAACTTCATTGCATTCATGTGTTTGAATAATGTCTATTTATCATTTCTGTCTAAAATTCTGGCCATTTTCAGGCATATAAAAATTCCCTTTTTTGCTATTCACGATTATATTATTATAGCTTGAGGAACAATAACGTATCCGATGAAGGAATACGCAAACTCGTTGAAAAAGGAGTGCACTGCGAAAGCTTCCAAAAATTAGCGTGAGTATAACAACAACTGAAATCACTTCTTTTCAGTTTTCTACTGCTACTACATACTAAGATGTCTGGTTTTTACAATTTGCACAGGTTATTCAACAACAAACTAACAGATGACTGCACGAAGTATATTGCCTCGTTGCTGAAGACAAAGAAGAACTTTCTCTCATTAAGGTAACATTTGAACTGTTTTACTCTGTTTCTTTAGGGTTTCTTGTGGACTATTTTAAGTCTGAAGAACCTTACCAGTGTAGTAATGATAAGGCTTCTGCAGTATTTAAAGAATTCTAAAAGAAATGGTACAAGATTTCAAAATGCAAGTATATACAGAGTATAGGAAAGTTTAAATGTTAGAGGCCATTACATCCTTGAATATGGCATGATCTAAGCTATTAGCTTTCACAGTTATTACATAACCGTCTGACTGTAATTAACTGAGCTGATCAAAATCATTAGGGATGATCACAATTGTTGGCTTTCACAGTATGTTTATGTCACAATAAACAAAAGATTCTCCCTTGACAAACAGTGTGTTTTCATTAGTTGGTTTGTGGTAAATAAATGTAAATGCAAACCTGATTCCAAAAAAATTGTGACAGTTGCAAATAAAAGAAAGAAAGAAGTCTTTTGTAAATCCACTTTGACTTGTAATTGAACAGAAATTCAACAAGACAATAATCTTTTATCTTATCAACATTATTGTTTTTGTTTTTTACACTGGCCATTATGCCAAAAATGTGTGAGCAAAAATTATGTTTCTCAACAAGGGATTGCAAGGATTTTAAGTATTTCACTCTCTACAGTGTATAATATCATCAAAAGATCCAGGGAATCCAGATCAATCTCTGTGTTTAACAGAAAATGCCAAAAACCAGAAATGAGCACAGCATTAAAAACTGATAGACATAACCACATAGGCTTGGGAAGATTTTGAATAAAGGTCAATAAACTCCGTCCGTCACAGCACCAACATACACAAGTTAAGACTGTATTCTGTACAGCAGTTATATATGAACAATCTCAAGAAACACTACTGACTTCTCTGGGCTTAAGCTCATCTGAAATGGACTGATGCACAGTGTAAATGTGTATTGTGTTCTGAAACAATGGACATCCTGTTCTCTGGGCCAAAGAACTAAAGGACCATCCAGTGTAAAGTTTAAAGGCCAGGGTCTGTCATGGTATAGGGCTGTATTAGTAGGTAACCTGCACATCTATGAAAACACACACACACACACACACACACCATCATCATCATCATCTAAACCACTCATCCTTCTGGGTTGTGGTGGGGTGCTGGAGCCTATCATAGCTGTCATTGGCTGGAAGGCAGGATACACCCTGGACAGCGTGCCAGTGCATTGCAGGGCATCTATGAAAACAGCATTTTTTATTATCACATTTTGGAGTGACATACACTGCTTTCTAGAGGCCAGTCACCCTTTCTTATTTCAAGATGTGTAATGAATGTATGTCAATAGCCTTTTTTCAGAAACTTCTATTTCATTATTTGAACTTGAGCCAAGTCTTTTCGGTTGGGAGCTACTAGGAATCAACATCTAAGAATCAAGATAGTTGTAGGCTTGTACCGTAATAGCTGCATATCGCTGCTGTCAGAACAAAACCTTGTATCTCCAAAATGATGACTTTACAGGAGAAGCAAAAAGCAAACATATTTTAAATAAAGGTCAGTGGAACCAGATTTTTTACCAGGTCATTTTGGGGCCATTTCTTTTGGTCCATTCATGATGAAATTTGCAAAGGACAACAGGCTTTTTCACATTATGTCAAAAACTGAAAAACAAAAGTACGAGGTTTTGTTCGGACAGCAGATATATGATCAATACATGCAATAAATAAATATAGGTCTGGATTCTTGTATATCAAAACGCATGGAAAATATTTGAAAAAACAGTCAATCTAGAATAATCTATAACCTATTCATTAAACATGTTACAAATGAAAGACAAACTGAGAAACTGAAAGAGAAAGACAAACTGATCTGTACTGTTTTTTTTTTTTCAAAGCAAAAATGTTATTAAATTATAATCTCATTTGTTTATCTGATTGCCTACTGTTGTACAGACTTGGAAATAATAACATCACATCACAGGGGGCAGAGCAGTTGGCAGAGGGGCTGAGGTACAACAAGTCACTGCAGGTTTCTTGGGTGAGATTTGTTTATTACAAACTAATTGGTTTTTTGAAAAATATGTATGTATGTACGACCCCAATTCCAATGAAGTTGGGACGTATGTGTGAACATAAATAAAACAGAATACAATTATTTGCAACATCCTTTTGAACCTATATTCAATTGAATACACTACAAAGACAAGACATTTAATGTTCAAAGGATAAACTTTATTGTTTTTTGCAAATATTCACTCATTTTGAATTTGATGCCTGCAACACGTTCCAAAGAAGTTGGGACAGGGGCATGTTTACCACTGTGTTACATCACTTTTCCTTTTAACAACACTCAATAAGCGTTTGGGAACTGAGGACACTAATTGTTGAAGCTTTGTAGGTGGAATTCTTTCCCATTCTTGCTTGATGTACAACTTCAGTTGCTCAACAGTCCGGGGTTTCCGTTGTCGTATTTTGCGCTTCATAATGCGTCACACATTTTCAATGGGAGACAGGTCTGGACTGGAGACAGGCCAGTCTAGTACCCGCACTCTTTTACTATGAAGCCACGCTGTTGTAACACGTGCAGAATGTGGCTTGGCATTGTCTTGCTGAAATAAGCAGGGAAGTCCCAGAAAAAGACGTTGCTTGGATGGCAGCATATGTTGCTGCAAAACCTGTATGTACCTTTCAGCATTAATGCTGCCTTCACAGATCTGCAAGTTACCCATGCCATGGGCACTAACACACCCCCACAACATCAGAGATGCTGGCTTTTGAACTTTGAGCTAATAACAATCCAGACAGTCCTTTTCCTCTTTGGCCTGGAGGACACGACGAACTGTGTTCACTGACAGTGGTTTTCTGAAGTGTTCCTGAGCCCATGTGGTAATATCCATTACAGAATGATGTCGGTTTTTAATGCAGTGCTGCCTGAGGGATCGAAGGTCACAGGCATTCAATGATGGTTTTCTGCCTTGCTGCTACTGAGAGATTTCTCCAGATTCTCTGAATCTTTTGATGATATTATGGACTGTAGATGATGAAATCCCTAAATTCCTTGCAATTGCACGTTGAGAAACGTTGTTCTTAAACTGTTGGACTATTTGCTCACGCAGTTGTTCACATCCTTGCTCGTGAATGACTGAGCCTTTCCGTGATGCTGCCTTTATACCCACTTATGACACTCACCTGTTTCCCATTACCTGCTGACTTGTGGAATGTTCCAAACAGGTGTTTTTTGAGCATTCCTCAACTTTCCCAGTCTTTTGTTGCCCCTGTCCCAACTTCTTTGGAATATGTTGCAGGCATCAAATTCAAAATGAGTGAATATTTTCAAAAAACAATAAAATTGATCTGTTTGAACATTAAATATCTTGTCTTTGTAGTGTATTCAATTGAATATAGGTTGAAAAGGATTTGCAAATCATCGTATTCTGTTTTTATTTATGTTTTTACACAACGTCCCAGCTTCATTGGAATTGGGGTTGTATATGTATATTTTAGGAACTTCTATTTAAAAAAGATTTTTGTTTTAGACATCTGAGAAAATCTGTTTAACTGAGTAGTAAACATTTATTTACAAAGAAAAACAGTAATATTAGTACTACACAATATGTACTGATTTTACATATGTCAGTGTATTAATTTAACCATTTTCAAACCTCTCCTTGTGGCAGCGAAGCTTTAATTGTAGTTGATATCCAATTACCTTTGTTGTGTTAAAAAAAACATATTTTCATAGTATTTTTAAAGTTAAACGTGTAAAGTTGGGGGAAAAAAAACATTTTCTTCCTCACAATTAAAAAATAAATTGACACTCTGAAATTCTAATTATCATTTCAGATTGATTTTCTGTTTTTCTTAATCTCAGAAATTCTGTTTTGACTAGTAAGGAAGGAATTTTCACATGTGTAAATTAAATTCCATTGTCAAATTCAATTTAAATTGAAAGCAATATTAAATGATAAAACAGCTTGCAATAAAATCAGTTTGAACATGTAATTACAATCTCAACATTCAGTTAAATTCCTCATCAGTGATCTGGATTGAAAGCTAAACCAACTTTCCACACACAGGATAGGGGATTCGCCAAACTTCGAATTTGACACAGGAAGAAGAGACTGTTTTAAGTACAGTGCCAGTTGAAAGTGTGAGAGGAATCTGTCAATAATGTTTGAGTAGATCATTTTATCGTGTTTTGCAGATTATGGGGTAACAAGATTGGAGACAAAGGCACTGAGGCTTTGGCGGATGCACTGAAAGACAGCACTTCACTAATATGGTTAAGGTATGGGTGTTTGTTTTATTTGAGTTCAGTCGTAGTTTGGGGAAAATCACACCTTTGGATTTAATGTCTTGTGCTGTTTTGGGACTGTATCTTTAGCCTGGTGGATAATGGCGTTGGCAGTGCAGGAGCCTGTGCTTTGGCAGAGCTTGTGAAGAGGAGCACCACACTTACAGAGCTTTGGTGAGCTGAACGATAAACACACACTTTCGAAAAACGGAAGACTTGTTTCCTTCCGTGAAGAATTTACTTCCTCCGTATTCTTGTGTTCCTCTCTTTTATTCGCCCTTTCTCAATTTCTTGTCTCTCCCTCATTTTACTCTCTACTTTCACTTGACCTCTCAGGCTAAATCAAAACAACATTGGCAGGGATGGTGTGGAGAGTATAATACATGCTTTGGAAGAGAACTCCATTGTTAAAGAAGTGTGGTGAGAGTATTTACATTATTAAACATAATTTGTGTTATAAATCTTGTGTAATAATGTAATAAAAGGGGAGTCAGTCCACAAATGTCAAAGAAAATTTAATTCTGCCATACTATAGGCCACAAGGGCTCCTATTGTGCAGTGTATAAATGGCAAACTGGTATGTGTATCTATACTCTGTTATAAGACTTAATGACTGTAGGAGTGTCATGATTACTTGATTTAACTTGATTACTCAATTTAAAAACAATGAAACAACACTCTTTAAAAGGCAATTTAGCCAAATTTATAAGTGCCTTCCTGGCTTATTTTTTCAGTTAAATGACACATATTTTTCTCATATAAGGTCCACTTCTGACAGTTTTGTTGTTTTATGTCCCAAAAAACATTCATTCCCAAATTCATAATTCATTCTCAAAATGATAATTTTCCAACCTCTCTTTATTCCTTGGAATTAAACAGGCTGTTCTTGTTACTGTACTTTTGAGATTGACATAAGTGAATGAATTGATTGGCTGCTCTGTGCTTCATTGAAAAAGCAGTCTGGGCTGCAACACTCCCCATAACCTCAGTATGAATGTTTCAGAGCTACACTGTAGGACAGATAACAACATTTTGGTGATATCATGAAAGTCAGCATGTTTTTATATATATATATATATATATATATATATATATATATATATGCTGACTTTCATGATATGACAAAAATAATTTCAGATGTTTGCATACAATGCTAAACTATTTTAAAAAGTGATGAAAGGTTTGTCTTTGAAAGTCCGAAGTTGCTGTTCAGTTAGGTTTGTTACTGTTTTTACTTTGTTTTAAAACTTTATGGCTATGTACATTTTTTGAATAACAATATAAGCAATAGTAGAAGCTCTAGCTGTATGCATAAAATGAAATATGATCCAGCAAACGTCACAAACTATAAACCTTTGGACCTATTGTGCTGTTGCAGGTTGAGGGGAAACAATCTGAGCTGTGAGGAGGTGGAGGAACTTAGTCAACGTGAAAGCAGGCTGACCTTCTGAGGACGAAAGAGCACAACGATGCCTACTACGAAACACCTACAGACTAACCTCTTCAACTAGCACTGTCTGCCCTGTAAACTGTAACACTGGCCCACAGTATTGCTGGCTACTGGTCCCTGCACTTCATTCTCCATGAATATATGGACTCTATATGTCTACCACTGTCTGCTGTCGTCCTGCTGTCTTTATCAGTTTGAGCCTGAAGAGATGTTACTTGTAGTATACACTATATTTGTACCATTATTGTTGCTGACTACATTTTTTTGTGCTATTTTATTTGCATCTATATAGTAACTTTTTTTCTTTTGTTCTTAATTTTCAGTTTTTGCATTCCATTGTTTTTTTCTAAACAGGCTGAAGTTGGAGGAATCGTTTTCATGTTATCCTTCTTTCTATAAGAGAAATGGAGAACTGTAAATAAAATTACAGAAAGAGTAAGCCTCTAATATTTCAAGAATATGGCTGGAAAAACATATGTTAAAAAGAACCCAACCAGCATAAAAATGAACATTTCTAAATGGTTCTTAGGAAAAAAAATATTAATATAAAACAAGATTGGCCAATGTTGGCCTGTTCCAATGTTTGTTTAGGCATACCAAAACGTTACCCTTATCCAACACCCTCACCAGTGACAGAACATGTTTTTTTGTTCTGTATGTAGCTTATTAAACTCTTATTGCTTTTTATGTTTCTATATTTGAGTATGTTACTAACTTCTAAAGCTACGTTTGAAACCAGCCAACCTCTGACCCAGGGAGGCTAGTATTACACTACTTACTGAATAGATAACACTGACAGTCTTCAAACCATGCGGGCAAAGCCAGATGATACAATACAAGAGTAGCGTCTAAGGGAAGATGAGGGTGCAGATATTTGGTCAGTTTCCTCACCAATTGGGATTACAATGTAAATTTTTACACATTACACTTATCTTTATTCATTTATTTGTGTGTGTGTGTGTGTGTCTAGGAATGGATTACCCCATTTTTACTTTTTGGAGGGTATCAATACTCCCGATGTTTCTTTTTGAGAATCAATTCTAACATGAAAATATCCATATGAAGTGTTTTCTTTAAGCAGTAAAATGAATTTTCTGCTACTTTTCCTCCTCTCTCTCTCTCTCTCTCTGTTTCTCAGACACACAGAGGCACAGACTGCCACAACAGTACATGTTCAATAATGGCATATTACTCCTGTTTACAGTCTACATACATCTAGAAATCACAAAGAGTCTTTACACTTTTTACATGTGCAAGAATTTTAAAAGTTTCAGTATTGTTATATGGAGTCCCACTCCCTTCGCTTTTCCTGGCAGAAGTATGTCAAAAATTGAAAGAATAATGGCTTCTTACAATATTGACATTATGTCAAAAATAATGATTTAGTATGTCACAATAATTATCTCAATATAATAACTTATTTTTTTAAATGTAATAATGAAGTAATGTTTGGCATAAGGCCCTGCGATGGACTGGCGGCCTGTCCAGGGTGTATCCTGCCTTCCGCCGGATGACCGCTGGGATAGGCTCCAGTACCATCCCCCCCCATCCCCCCGGGACCCTTACGGAGAAGCGGCTTAGAAAATGGATGGATGGATGGATGTTTGGTATAAGAAGAAGTCAATATTTTGAAAGTCATTATTTCATGAAAATGAGTTTCTTGAAAATGCTTCACTATTTCATACACACACACACACACACACACACACACACACACACACACACACACACACACAGCCGCACCGGCACCCCTCACTGACCGGCAGTGACCCAGAATGATCCTCTTCAGCCACTTCTAGCAGGAGACCTGTCCCATACTCTTCAACCAAACTACTGGAAAACCCCAGAAGGTTGGCTTTAAGAACGAGCCATCACAGCGACCAATCAGCGATGAGAGAGACTCCCCTCAGCCAATCGGAGAAAGAATGCATGTGGCCCAACAAGTTCAGTTGGTATGACACTGTAAATGATACCATTTAAATTTGAAATAAAAGTCAGTTTTCATTTCACAGCGATCAGCTGACTGCTGTCTGGAGCATTGTTCGCCGACGCGTTTTTGGGTAGTCCTTTGTATTGCTTAAAGAAAATGTGCGGGAAAGTGAAACTGAGCTGGTTTACTCTTAGCACCGCTGGAGAATGCTAGTCGGTGTTAGCCTGATAGCCCTGGACTCGTACAGTCGTAATAGTGACTGGGAAGCAGCCGGAGGAGACTGTTTTCTAGACGGCCGGCTGGATGGACCTGCCCTGTCTCGCATGTAAACACCGGGAATAAGAGCGCTGAAGGATACAGCTCCGCAAAGAGGGCGGCTAGTTTTCATTCAAGGAGGAGCTGCTGCAACTGTATGAGGTAATAGAAAAGTGCTTTAAAGCTAAGTTAGCTTAACGGCATCCCCTGCGTAGCTTCCTTGCTTCAGCGAAATTTCGTAAATTTCTCAATTCGTGCTACGACATTCATTGATTGACATTACCGCGTTATTCAAAATCAGCAACAAGTGCGTGGCGTAAACGTAAACGTTTAGTGATGTTAGTGACTCACACAGCGAGCTGAGACACCGTGCTGTGTGAAACTGTAGCCGTTAGCCACTGTTAGCATTGATGACTTCACAGTGCTGGTTTGATTTACGGTGATGTCATCGCCACTGAGCGCATTTAGGCTCCCATTTATAGCTTAAGCTGGTGTAGTTTGGCTATTGCTAATGTGCTGCTCTGTGTTTGAGTACATGCACGTTTATCACAGGTTCTGTAGTCATGTTGCCAGGTAGCTCAACTGTGCTAGCACTAGGAGTGTCCTCTAGCAAATATCAAATATCAGGTTGCCGAGCCCCCCAAGAGAAGATAAAGCTGTCAGAGCTGTCATCACAGACCTCTTTCCTCCCCTGCCCACTGTGTACTAAGTACACTGCATTGTGTTATCTATCTAAGTAAGTTAAGTAAGCCCCGACGTTGTCTGTCTCCAAATCTGACATCAGTACTGTTGTGAATGGTATTTTTCTTGCTGCTGATTAGACCAAACGCTATGTTTGGTATGCTCTAGGTCCCTCTTTACTGTCTCTTACTTTAGCAGAGACTCGTTTGTTCAGAGACGTGATTACTAGTACATCAGGATCATTTAAACTTGGGTCATTAATCTGTAATATTTTTCTGTACACATAATTGTTGGCCATCCTTTTATACTGAGACAGCAGGGCTGGACAGAATACTTTGGAAAAAGTATTGATGGCTGAACACTAAATACACCGTCCCAAATGTATCAAGTAATGTATTGCATTACACCAGGGGTGTCAAACTCATTTTCACAGAGGGCCACATCAGCACAGTGGTTGCCCTCAAAGGGCCAGATGTAACTGTAAGACAGTATAAATGTAACTAAATGTAACCAAATGTAATGTAGAATAAATGTAAGTACTCCTTAATGTTAAATAACTCTGAATTTATTTACTTATTCAACTTATAAATATTTGCATAGATGTAAAAATATGTTTGCTTGTTGCTCTGTTAACATAAATCCTGTTAATTTGTCAGATTAAAAAACTCGTATTACTCCATCAATCAACGATTAAACTATCCAAGTGAATAAAGAAAAATATCATCAAACACAAGTTATGACATTAACTAACTGAAAACTTTGTCACAGTTGAAACGGGCAGAATAACAATACAACCAACAGCTGTGAGCTGCTAAGAACATGTGTAACCGATGTGGCATTTTCCAAAAAACAAATGGCTGCACACATCCTTACAGAGGTCATACATACACTTAATGACAGGTGGTTTGATTACAGTAAACATTTGTCTGCAAAAAACACATAAACCTGTGTAAACACTAAATACACTGCTACGCATATAAAGTAGTATATGTAATAAACAGGGTTTATTTATTTACCTGCTCACAGACCTTCAGCATACACTGCTTCAAAAATGCACCCTCTGAAAAAGACTTAGACGCGCGAGCGATTTCTTCAGCTACAATAAAGCTAGCTTTCACAGCTGCGTCGTTTTGGGCCGAAGCTCTTGTGAACATATTCTGCTGCGATTGCAGTTTGCCTTTTAATTCTTGTACAATTTGTTGCTTTTCTTGAAGGCTAACTTTGGCATACTTAGCTCCGTGTTTGGTATCAAAGTGCACTCCTTGACAACTGCCACCGCCTCATAACACAAAAGACATACCGGTTTGAAGCACGAACATGTATTCGCCTTCCCATCTCTCTTGAAACGTCTTCCATCAGCATCAATTTTTCTTTTCCTGGACATTTTGGGATCAATATTTGTAGCTATTTCTTGATTCCACTTGTTGAAAAAATCACATCGAAGAGTTCACACTGTAATCTAGTGGCTTAATGCCGTCGCTTCACGGGTAACATAATCGGCATGAATTGTGGGAAATGTAGTTTAAGGCCAATGCACGCTTTAGAATTAGTGGCGGAATAATTAATAATTAAATCTAAAAGCGTGCATTGACCATGAACTCCATTTCCCACAATTCATGCCGATTATGTTAACCGTGAAGCGACGGCATTAAGCCACTAGATTGCAGTCAATCAGATCTTTTAAGCTCTTGTGGGCCACATCAAATGACACGGCCGGCCACATTTGGCCCGCGGGCCTTGAGTTTGCCACATGTGCGTTACACCGTATAAATGACCATATTCAGAAGACGTTTAGAATACATAGAATACAAAACTCTGCCGTTGTAATTTCTCTTTAATTCATATTGTTCTTCACTGTTTGATTTACTATTGATTGACCGGTTTCTTCATGTAATTCACCTGTTACCTAATAATTCATTTATTGAAATATTTTGGTTCTCCACTGCTGCTCCCATAATCCCATTGCCGTCTCCTGAACTAAACAAACAATTCACCATATTCCAGAAACAAAATCTTGCATGCTTGAATATAAAGTGAGTAGCTATGTGATTTTCAGTTCACAAGTGTATGTACACTATATTGCCAAAAGTATTCGCTCATGTGCCTTCACACGCATGTGAATTTGAGTGACATCCCATTCTTAATCCATACAACTAATTTGATAGTCAAATAAGCTGTTGATTACTGCAACGAATAATCGATTATTTGGATTATGAATGTCTACATTACCAAATACACTGTATTTCCAAAAGTATTCGGTCGTCTGCCTTCACAAGCATATGAACTTGAATGACATCCCATTCTTAATCCATAGGGATTAATATGATGTCGGCCCACCCTTGGCAGCTATAACAGCTTCAACTCTCATGGGAAGGCTTTCCACAAGGTTTAGGAGTGTGTTTATGGGAATTTTTGGCCATTCTTCCAGAAGCCCATTTGTGAGGTCAGACAGTGATGTTGGACGAGAAGGCCTGGCTCACAGTCTCCGCTCTGATTCATCCCAAAGGTGCTCTATCGGGTCGAGGTCAGGACTCAAGTGTACAGGCCAGTCAAGTTCTTCCACACCAAACTTGTTCATCCATGTCTTTATGGACGTAGCTTTGTGCACTGGTGTGCAGTCATGTTGGAACAGGAAGGGGCCGTCCCCGAACTGTTCCCACAAAGTTGGGAGCATGAAATTGTTCAAAATCTCTTGGTCTGCTGAAGCATTAAGTGTTCCTTTCACTAAGGAGCTGAGCCCAACTCCTGAAGAACAAACCCACACCATAATTCCCCCCTCCACCAAACTTTACACGACACTAGGCCATCAGAAAGGTACCATTCTCCTAGCAATCGCCAAACCCAGACTCGTCCATCAGATTGGCAGACCGAGAAGTGTGATTCGTCACTCCAAAGAACACGTCTTCACTACTCTAGAGTCTAGAAATTCACAAGGAATTCTCTGAGCTCCTGAAAGCGATCCATTCTTTTACAAATGTTTGTAGAGGCAATCTGCATCCCTTGGTGCTTGGTTTTGTACATCTGTGGACATGGAAGTGATTGGAACATTTGAATTCAGTGATTTGGATGGGTGAGCTAATACTTTTGGCAATATAGTATGTCTTTCCATGAAACATGTGCACAAGTCCAGTACAACACAGATGGCTTATCACATAAACATATCCACTGCTGAGGAAACCGTTCAGTTCCATCATCCCATCAATCATTTAGTAACACTGGAAAATAAGCTGGAACTTTCCTGTTTGTAAAAATGTTGTTCCTCTTTAAAGTGTTTTTTTACATGCTGTGCACTGATGCTAAAATGGTGTTTATTTAAAAAGAAATGGTTTATATTTTTTATATACTTGGTAGGAATTCTAAAAACATTGTCCTTAAAATGTTAATAGTTATTCTGAATACTGCCTTTACAAAATGTTACTTGGTCTGGATAGAAACTTAATTTCTGTATTGTGAATACATATTCCCAGTCCTTACATTCCGTTACATTCCAACCTTGTGCGACAGTAATATTTAGGTGAAATTAAAAATGACATTTAGGGCTGATTTTGGTCTCCTGTTGCCTCATTATGGCACATTACAAGCACAGCTCTGATTGGTTACAGACCTATTCAAAGTGTATCTTGGAAAGGTCTTTAAAGTTCATGCCTCATTTCACTGTTTTGTTGCAATATTAGTCAGTTCATGTGCTGAGTGAACAGGAAGACTGAGGGGTGAGTTAGTCTCTGTGAAATCCCCTGCACCTTCACTGACACGGTCTCCAGCACTGGGGGAAATCCGAACATGCATATGTTCAGTGAGTCAATGTGTGCGTGATTGAATGAGAACTCTGTAAGCAGTGCTTGCATGAGATTCTCACCACATGAGGACAGTTGAGTTTACTCTTAACCTCACCCCATCCAGCATGCGTTCCATTTATAGAAAAGCCATTAGTTGTGATTAGTTGGCAGCTTGCATGATGATGCATATTTAAAATTCTCCTGCTGGTCTTTCTTACAGTAAGAAAATGGCTGGAACAACATGCTTCCAAAAGATATTTCCTCACTTTTGTTGATTGTATCTACAGGCCTTTACATACTGAGCACAATTGGTGTCATTTATTCAGACATCGGTAAATTCATTTGAATGTGCGAAACTGATGATTTCTTGCCTCCCAAAGGCAGTCTTTTGGGTGCCATAAGTGTGTGTTAATTTTTCCACCCTCTGTATTTATTCGCCCCTCACTGGCCAACCATCGTCGCCTCTGACATTGGCATTGATGACCAAGATTACCGTTTTTTTAAACAAATGTCAAAAGCAAGAGATTGTCTTTTGCTTCTGCTGTGTAAAGTAGCTCATTAATATGAAGAATGAGACTTTCCGAGCTACTTTCACATTTCCGGTATGAAAAGTAAGCTACCCAGTGTCACCATTTGCCCGTGTTGCCAAGGTGTGTTTTTGCAGTGTTCTTTTCTCACATTAACATTTCTCACATTTGGGCATTCGTGGGCTGGAGTTTAGGGAACTGGCCCTGTAACCGGAAGGTTGCCGGTTCGATCCCCAGTTCCAACAGTCCATGACTGAGGTGTCCTTGACCCCCAATTGCTCCCCAGGTGCCGTGGATAGGGCTACCCACCACTCTGGGCAAGTGTGCTCACTGTGTGTGTGTGCTAGTGTATGTGTGTGTGTGCTCACTGTATGTGGTGTTTCACTTCACGGATGGGTTAAATGTGGAGGTGGAATGTCCCCATTTGTGGGGTTAAAAAAGTATCGCATAAAACTTAAAATGCTGTAGCCGTTTGTGTGTTTTTGTTGTGCAAAAAAACAGTGAACATAAAAAGTAAACAGTGTTTATTTCTGTAAATCTCCCATAGATATTTGACTGGGTTTAGATATGGGTACAACAAAAGCCATAGCATATTATGTAGATCATTTTCATACTTTTCAAACCATTCAGCTAAAGCACAACATAGCCTAGCCACCACAACCCGTACTGTGGGGTTCAAGCAAGCGAACCGTATAGTTCTCTTGACGTATGCTGCGCATGCACTCACCCACTTGTGGAGAAATGGTCAAATGAGTCATCCTTCACCAATCACTTATTTCTGCATCTCTGTAGACTCATTTCTGTAGTGCCTGTTGTCCTACTAAACACACTGTGCATTTATCTTTGCAATTAGAGATTTATGCTCTGCAACACTTCTAAAATATCGCACTCTGTGTAGTTATAGATGGACTGTTCCTGCTGATGCAGTCTGACCTCTTTCTTGTTATTCTCAGTTACCTGATGAGCAGTAACTCTTCTGTTTTCCATTATGTGCCATGCTAATGTATCTGCATCATGGTCTTTGAATCTGTGCTTTTGACCACATTTTACAGACTTATTTATTAGGGAGGCATGAGGATCATAGTGGTATTGACAGATATTTGCCTAGAAAAACATTGCCATAGGACAGATGTTTGCTTTTTACTGATATTTCAAAATCAGTATTTGATGCTGTATTTATTGTCCTTTGGAAGATATGTTTTGGTGATGCTGGGCTGCTATGCTTAATGCTGCATTTGGAACAGAATTTTTCTTCCCTTACAACAAATCTGTTTGCTCAGACACAGAATTAATTTTAGCAGATCAGATTTTGTGGGACGTCTGACCACTGCAGTAGCTAACTGCAACCATTGTGATAGCTAACATGATCATTTGTGATGATGAATCTCATAGATGCTTTTCCATTGACTGAAATTTGTTAAATTTGCCACACGATTCATTCAATAGGTGGTCCTAATGGCCAGTGCAGATGTTTATATCTGTTTATCCCTGATTGCATTGCATTCTCATGCCATCCCTAGATGCAGACTACAGCTTTAATTGCACCTTAAATTTTGCTCTGAACCTGAATTTTTGTCCAAGCTCAACCTTACCTGATACATGGATTCATGAGCGTGGGCCTCTTGGATTTCAGTGCAGAGTGGGAGACATCAGTATGGCAAATTGAAAACAGTTTAAAGTAGTGAAAGCAGTGAAGAGCAAAGTAAGGAGAAACATTGAAGCTGGAGAAAACACAGGTCACCCAAGTGGTGGGTGAAAACCCAAATGTGAAATATTAACCTGTCCCAAACCCAACACATATTTGAAATGATGTACTAAGCAATCAGATAAATATAAATGTTGTATAAGTTCTAATTATTATTTTATAAGCTCTAATGTAGGCATAAATGCTGACTTGCTTATAGCTTACTGTGTGTGTGCGCTTGTCTACATGCTTGTTGCTTATCTGTTGGGTGCAGCATCTGAATAGGTCTGCTTTTACACTTGTTTGACGCCACTGCATTTCTGCTCAGCGTAATCATTCAGGTTTTCCTCTTTGGCAGCTGGCTGCTGCTATTGTTAGACACAAGTAGCAATAAAACATGTTCTCAGTGGGCAGCAGGGTCCATTTCTTATTCATGCTGTTTGAATTCTCACTTTCACTTTGTTCATTCTCAGATGTTCAGCTGAAAGTAGGTTATGTCTGTCTGTGCAGTGGAATGCACTAGTCAGGGATATCACTGTGGGAAGACTGAAGAACAGCATTGTGTAAGGCCTAAATCTGCCGCTGTGGAGATGTAATCATGGTTAATTCTGCTGTGCTAGCTTTCTCATTCCCTAGCCACTCTGACATTCTTACTGCAGAAGTAAATGTACACTTGTATATTTCACTTGTCACGTTTAGCATATTTGATTATTGTCAGTGTAACCTATAGATATTACATTTAAAAATAACAATTGTTAAAGTATCTATGTGTTTTATTTAATATTTCAAGAATTGTGGGAATGAAAAGAAGTAATTTATGTTACACTGTCATTATCTGCCTTGAGGTTTCAACACCACTTTAAAAGACATTCTTTACTTTATTAACTTTCTTTTTTCTTGCTTTTATTTAACTTTCATTTTTTATTTATAACTTTTTTTTACTCATTTTACACTCATCTACAATTACATTCATTATTCACATTTCAAAATTGCTTAATCATCTTTTGCAACTTCCCTATTTGTAACCTGTGATTTTGCTTCGGACTAGCATGTATCATATCTTAATTTGCAACCAGATTGTTCTTATATTGAGTTTGAAATATTATCATATTTTCTTTTGCAGCTCCTGACACGTTTATGATGTGTCTAATCCACTGAAAGGTCATGAGAGTCTACCTCGCCTGCGTCCACTGACGCTTCACGTCTCGACCTTTTCAACGGACTGCTCCTGTCGCCTCTCCCTTGGCCAGCGATGCAGCCATGAGCTCAGCGCTGTGGAGCCAGGAGAAGCCGGCGGGCGGCTTCCGCGATGACTGGCGCTTCTACATGGTGGTTAAGGAATGTGTGGTGGAGAAGCCACCTCAGAAGACCCTGCGCATCCCACGCGGCAGCCTGGGCCAGGCGTGTCAGGAGCGCAACAGCCTGGGTCGTCCGTTGCCGCCCAGCAAGGGCAAGCGCAGTCTGCGTATCCTGGATCAGACCAACGTGGTGGTGAGTGTGGATGAGCGCGATGTGCTGGAGCTGGACGAGAAGCTGGCTGAGCTGCTGTTCCCAATCACCAATTGCGAGGAACGCTATGGCCTGCTGTGCAACAAGCCCCGCCTGGACAGAGCCCGTGAGATTGACTGTGGCTCCAAAGTTCGTGTGCAGCTGCGCTCTGGTGATGAGCCTTTACCAGGTGTCGTCAGGTTCAAAGGGGCTCTGCTGCCTGATCGAGCGCTGTCTGGCATATGGTTCGGAGTGGAGCTGCTGGTGAGGAATGGGGCTTGCTCACTGGGGTGACTACTAGGGCTGGGTAGCATGACATTTGTACCAGTTGACCAAATGTTAGCTAGTGGTGGGTGATACAGGTTTATCCACTATACTAGTTGAAATTCTTCCTCTGGTATGGAGGTTTGTCATAACCGTTATCCCACATACATGCAGATAACGTGCTATGCAGGCAGTGCAAACCACGTTAATATTAGCCTCTGTGGCTGAGTTGCTGAGCCATGGATGTTTGTCACATTATAACTATAACTAAATAGCTGTTATACTGGTGTATAAAGCACAGACAATGCAACATACAAATAGTGCAAACCAAGCTAACATTAACCCATTTAGTCAGGTCACTGAGCCAGGGATGTTTTGGTCACGTTTTAAATGGAAATGAAATTGCAGCAGTCCATGGATCACCTTCCGCTGTCTAGAGTGTTGCATCTGAAGTAGTCCATTTTGTTTGAGGAAGCAGATTTAAAAATCTTAAAAAAAAAAAGTCTTTTGGGGTTAGTCATAGCCTAGCATGGCTAACCAGATCACTTCTGTTTCCTCTCGTACCACCTGAGAAGCGGGAGGCAGGATAGCTGAAGTTGCCTTTTTATTGATCTTCCCATTCCACATTCACTAATGCAGCAGTTACATTCAGGTGCCTGTACAGGTACCAGAAAGTACATTCCTCTCCATATAAGGTGGAATGGAAAATATGAACAGAAAGCTGTCCAATAAGAAGCCAGCTTTAGCCTTGTGGAAATTTAGATGTGACACAAAGTTTAGCATCGCTTTTGTGAGATCAGTCATGCTAGTGTTACAAAGCAATATTGACGGGCTTGCTTAACATATGGTTTAGTTTTGTTTTTTTACTTTTTTTAAGCAATGAAAGTATTTCAGATTTACTTGGGTGTGAAAAAATGGGGTTTATTAAAAATGGAGAATTCCCAGAATAATAATCCACTGTTAACCTATAAAAAATATTTACTTAAGCTGAAATATACATATATATTGTGAAATGTTCAGAAACCTTTGGCCATGCTGCTTACTACTTGCTTCATCAATATATTTGATAGCATGCTATCCGTGGCATAATCTCTATATAACAGCATAGTTGCTTTTGCCGAGCAGTTTACTTTTAGTTTTTAATTTTATTTTGTGCATTTTAATCATTGTATCCAGATCAGACAGTTGACAGCAGTGTATGGGTGCTTAAGATTGTTTTTAAATAACAGTTTTAAATCCATAAAATCATAGATATGTTTAGTTTTCTTCTGTAAATCTGGCTTTACTTGTTTACAGTACTATGTAAGGTTCCATTTTTAATAGAATTTTAAGAAACAAAAAAAGACAATAATCCAATCAAGATATTTTATACCAAGTTTTTAAGATGTCCTTTAGTCAGAAATCATGGGTCATTTTAATAATGCTAACTTCAATCTCATACCTCATGCGTTTGGGAAATATAAAAATCAGGATATCAAATGTTCATAACTAGCATCCAGCCCTAGCAGGTTAGAGAGCTTATTCATTTGTGAACTTTTAAACTGGAGTGTTTAGGCCTTATCTATAATGATATAATATAGAGCTGTGCTAAAATTATGATTAATCACTGAATCATGGTGCTGTTGTTTACTATTTGTCTTGCATTTTAGTGTATTTTTGCTGTAACGTCCACTTCAGCTTGGGAAGACTGCTTAATTAGAAGTATATCAGAGCACAGGGGACTGCCAGGACCAAGGTTGGGGATCACTGCTTTAGTTCGGTCAGTGTGGATGAAGTACCTGTTTAATGCCTATAGATGGCAGTAGCTACGAAAGACCAGTAAATCTTGTAAGACTTCTTTAGCTTATATATCTGGTCAGCTGTTTCTACACATTGGCCATGGCAGAGGTATGACAAGTGTAGAAGCAGACGTTAAAGTTGAGTTTTTCATTATATTGTCTTTTTATTTATACAGTTAAGATAAAAGCCATTTAGAGTGATTTGATGTAAAATTCTCGAGAAACTTACCAAGTCAGAATTGTTTGCAGCAGTAGTAGCAGGAGTAAGAATCAAACATCTGACGCTGTTAATGGCTCTAAAGGCACCCTGGCAGGAAGGTTTTACTTGAAATGGTAACAAAAATGCTGCCTAATGTCTGAGTCATTGTTTTTTGGTAGTCTTGAGAAGCTTTTGGCCTCAAATGTATTTGGTAAAACACATTCATAGAGGGGTACACACAGGGTTTGAGTGTTCCCCAAAGATATCATTTTTTCAGATTTCCACTTTTTTACCATTATCAACATTGCATATAAAACCTCATAACACATGTAGATTCACTGGTGGTTTTGGATGGTGAATAAATGGATATATATGTGTTCTAAACATCATAACCCCTGGCTCTTATCGCCCCCATTATAAAGAAAACTTATAAAAAAGTTATGAAGACAGAAAAAATTGGTGGAAATCCTCCTTAATACCAAACACTAATGATAATTATAAAGCAGAAGTAGTGGTAATATAAGTATTATGTACTTATAAATATTATGTAATAAATATCATGTAGCAATTTTCACACACAATGATCCGTATCACAGCAACGGAAGGCAAAAATGCATTTAGGTGACAACTAAGCTGAAAATGAACTAAAGGCTCAGTTGTTTTTGTCTTGGTTGCACGTAGAAGCTTCTTTAGTGTCAGATGGTGAGTGAGGGAGAGATTTGTGTCAGTGCTGAGATGGTTCGAGTTCTGAGCATTAGCAGAAAGAGGGTGTGCCACAGGACAATGCTTCATTTGTGTCCAGCACTGGGGGCTGGTGGAGTGGGTTCAGGACATGATGTATCCAGCCTGCTCCCCTATTTCTCTGTGTGGAAGCTCCACTGGAATCCCAGGCATGGCACAGTGTGAATTGTAGGAGTTCAGTTTAATTTTCTGTAGACCTAACATTAGCCCATACATGGAAGCAACAATTGTCTGTTCACTAGGTGTGTTTGGCAGTGTGGGATATACAGTGCGGAAGAGTGAGGGGCATGTGCTTTGTCAGAACCCTCTCTATTTAGTGGGTGCCTTCTAAAGAATATGTTCTTCTGTCTAATTTTTAGTTCTTATTTAATATCATCCTCATGCTTGTTGTATTTAAACTCTGCAGGTATCGCAGTAATATTCTTATTTCATTGTTTTAATTGGAAAATAATGTAGAACAGTTAAATTCTTGAAATGGCCAATGGAAAATAATCCAATCAGGATTATTTTCCATGGTATTTAGGTAGAACTAGGGCTTCAAGAGCTGAACTGAAGGCCATGTTAGATTAACTACCAACATAAATAAAAAAAATAAAATAAATAAAAAACGACAGGAATGAACAAATCACATTTCCATTGGTTTTGACCAATTTTTGTGAAACTTATTATTGTGAAGCTGCAACGCACAGGGTAAATATATTTGAATATGTGAAGTGCCATTATCTTATCAGTTACATGCTACTAGAGTCCCATAGGGGTACTAGCAGAAATTATTTGAAGCTTTACTGTAGAGCTTTTACTCTGACCTCATGGCCTAGCTCTAATAGTTGCTCTTTACCACTGGTAATGTAGTTTATGAAGAGTTCAAGATTCAAGAGTTTTATTGTCATATACACAGCAGAACAGGCAGTTACATTGCACAATGAAATTCTTACTTTGCTGTTCCTCCATTCACCTAATATAATCTTAGAAGATTGCAATGAACAGATATAAACAGTAGTGTTCTGTGCAAGTAACAGATGTAAACAGTAGTGTTCTGACAGCAGCGGTACAGTGTATGTAAGGTGCAGTTACTGAGTGTAAGTTTTGTTCCCAGCTGCATTGTAGACAACTATGTAGAAGTTTCCCTTTTCATGATTTATGTTGTTGGGAGTGAGCCTTACACATGCAAGAATTACAAGTGCAATATTATGCATAGTTGCTGTTCTTTTTAAAAACTCCTGTTCAAAAGCAAATGACCAAGTTAACATTATACATTTTCTGCAAACCCAAGTCTTTCAGTCACTGTGCATCTTCTTTATGTTTCAAATTTGTTAATCAGAAAGGTTTTCATATGTGCTCATCATACATCAGTCATAAATAGGTGAACTAATAAACAAAGAAGTATTCCTTGCCCTGCCCTGACCTTCCATTTCATTACATAACTTATCAGAGTCATTAGGTGTAGTTGTGGTTGTCCAGCATTTTGTCATTGTACTTTTAAATACCATGGTGAAAGAAAGTCTAGCAAAGAACAATGAGAGCATACTGGAAGAGCAAGTGAAAAATTCCCCTGCTTAGGTGGTGAGTGCCGCAGTGCACGTGCAGTGAGTTTTATTTATTTATTTATTTATTTTTATAAACTGGATTAGTGTAAAATATATGACAAACATACTCTGGAAACAATACCACTTAAAAGTGGTCTTTGTATTCGAATCATACTGTAAATCTAAGATTGTAAAAAGTGGACAATGAGTTTCTTCCTTGATGCCATTAGTAAATTGGCTTTATTATGTGTGTATTATATGCTGTATATATTACACTGATAAGTAAGTAATTTCATATAGCAGCCTTTTGGTTTTGGCAGTGTTGTGTTTATTTATCTGTATTGAATTCAATGTTATCCACTCTGTGTCTTTGTCTGTTTCCTTCTATATCTTCTCTCTGCATCTCTCTCTCAATCTGTGTCTGTCTCTCAGGAGGAAGGTCGTGGTCAGGGTTTCACAGAGGGTTCGTATCAAGGCCAGCAGCTCTTTCGATGTGAGGATGAGTGTGGAGTCTTTGTCGCGCTCGATAAACTTGAGCTGTGGGAGGATGAGGAGCTGGAGGTGGATCATGTGACCCTAGTGGATAACGACCTGGAAGGGGAAGGAGATTTCCCACCACTGGAGATCAACTCACGTGTGCTGGTTCAGACCCGGGAAGGTCCCGAACGAGGGACTGTCATCTTCTGTGACCTGTTGCCTGGCAACGAGACACTGGGCTATTATGTCGGTGTTGATATGGTAATTTTTTTAAAACTTCAGTTATATTTCAGATCCTCTTGTGTGCTAACCTGAAAAGATTTTTGGTTTATATGGGGGGAGTGGGGGGGTGGGTTTGCTGCTGAGACTGTTGAAGCAGCATCTATGTCTTTTGACTTGGTTTGGACTGTCATATGTTTTGAAGTTACTGGCCCATCACTTTAGATAAGTATGTGCAGGCCCATTTGTATTGATGTTTTAATGTAGTAAGTAAACAGTAGTAGTACACCGCCATTCAAAAGTGTGGAATCACTGTTTTCAGTAGCATGAAGCCAATTATATGTTAATTTAAACCCAGATACAAACATTGAAACTTTGAATCAAGTTGTACTAAATTCATTATCATGATTATATTATATTATATTATATTATATTATATTATATTATATTATATTATCATTAAGGTTTTAGGCAGCTATACACACTTTATATTATAGCATGCATTATACACTTGACCATGTTGGCTGAATATGTATTCTGCTGCTTCAGACAGCTAGCTAGCCAGAGTTTCTCATAGTAAATACAGATAAATACAACTGAGAACATACTGTATAGCTGTCTGGAACAGTAGGACTGTACTGCACCGACCATTAAGACTGACTGTTGACTCAAATTGAATAGTTTCAATTAGCAAACAAATGACTCTTTACCCACTGAAGTGCAAAGAATTTATTGAATAATAATGTTATTCATACATAGCACCTCTACTTTGAGTAGATAACTGTGCAATGTTTATGATATTATAACTTCGTTATTCCCCAAAGGTTTATTTATAAAAATATAAATTTAACATAAAAAACCTTCTCGTGTCTAGCTTTATAGTATTTCAGTCTGATATGATTGAATAAAATAACAGCAATTATTAATATGACCACAGATTTCTAACTTTTGAATGGACGTGTGTATTAGTATTGGGTGCTATGGCCAAAAATGTATATCATGGTGTAATTTCTGGCCTTTGGACCTGCCAGATGTTGTTTCATATCTTAATTTCTATAAGGTTGAAATTGACTTCTTATTTGCAAGCTTTTTATTCAAATTTTCTCATCCACTTTCAATGTAGCAGCAGTTCTGTGAATTTCCAGTTCCAAAAACATGAAAGAAGTCAGTGGAGCCTATGTAACTATGGGCAATGGTTACAACAATCTGGCACATGTACAGTCACCTAAATGTAACTGCTTTACTCTCTAAGGTGGAAAGGGAAATTCGAATAAGAAGCCAACTTCCACTTTGTTGAATCTCTGAAATCATTTGTCTCATATGCATTTGGTATGAGAGGAAGCAGAAGCTGTCTGGTTGGTCACATTAGACTAAGGTTAACCCCAAATGACCAGCCATTTCTTTATTTAGTGAGTCGGCCACTCAGCTAAGCGGGCTATTGTTAGCGTGGATTGCACTGCTTGTACATTGCATTATCTGTGCTGTATCTGTATGCTGAGTGAACCTAATGCATACATTTGACTTCTAATCAGTTTTAACCCCTGTTTTGAAACTAGATCAAATATTAAATGTTTTATCTTAATCCTTGCACTGCTTTTTTCAGTAATGTTCTGTTAAACATTCTGTCAAATGTCGTAGTGTGGTGTAATGACTGACTAATGCAGTCAGTGAGAGCACTATATGTGGGATGTTTTTACTTCAGCTCTTGCCCTCTGTGCTTTGCTGTCGCCGTAACCGTTGACTAGCGGCCCACTCGCTGTCGGGCCTAAACAAAAGAGCAGTCACGCTTTAGGGAGGGCGGATGGAGGGATGAAAGGATGGAGCGATGAGAGGGGAGGGAGAAAGAGAGAGTATGACCAGCACTGTGGCCTGCTGCCAGACACTCGGTCAAGACACCGCCATCGCATGCACACACTCCACTAGACCCAGCCCTTCAGCTTCAACTAGATCTACATACAGCCAACAGAGCAGACCAGAGATACAACACACTGCCTTTGAGTTGAGCAGAAGTTGTGGAGCCTAGATTGGATTGGTCTCAGTGCTAATAGGATAATTTCATCAGTATTTTGTTCTTGGTGTGAAGCAAATGCTTGGATAGTTGATCTAGTGAAGCAGTCAGTTTTCATATAGATGCTCTGGATAGTGTTATAGGGACTCGCATAGGTGACCTGTGAGAAATAGGTATCAAAATAAATGGTACCGAGTAGAGTAGATTAGGATTTTGGAAAGTCTTGTTAGCCCTTGCTATTTTTTTGTTAGAATAGGTGAGTGTAGGAAAAGGTGTATAGAAACTAGACAGCCTTGGGTTTGTGTGTGTATATGTATTAAGGGGTCCTAAATAATGGTGGTTGAGCAATAAATGTAGGGTGTGAGATGAGCTAGGTGAGTGTCAGTAATAGGGTGCTGTACGTCTCACCCTCAGGACAATCCTATTGGAGACTGGGACGGCGTGATCGATGGGAAGCTGCTGTGTAATTTCGCCAGTCTTGAGCACACCCGTCTCGTACCCATCTGTGACGTCATGCCAGGTAAGTGCTTGCTTTTTCACCTACCTGTTTGGCCTGAACTGGTCATTTTGATGGTATGGAATTGAGGTGTGTGGGTTTGTGTGCTATGAGTTCCAGCCAAGCTGTGAATTAACAGGCTGCTTTGTATTGTTGGTTGAGAACAGCCATTCCTGACTCAAACAAAGCATGTTTGTGTGCTCATTGCGGTTAAAGGTTAGAGCACTTTAACATGTTTCCCATGCATGTGCCTGTACTTGCGTGTAGGTATGTTGCCATGGAAGGGACAGTCAGAGAATTTACTGTTCGCACACATTTTCCCACTTACTCTAGATTTAGTTTGTTAGCTAAGACATGACTGGAGACCAAAGTTGGCTTCTTTAGTTTAGAACTGGAGTCATGAGGACTACTACAATTTTATACTAATATACTCTAAATGTCTGTCTACCTCAGACTGCATGCAGGTGTTTATGAACATTGCAGGAACTCGTCAGTTTGGTTTATGATGCAGTATGAACTATAAAAATTAATAAAACTCTGTGTACCTGAAGCTGTTGACAGACACAGTTTGAGCTCAAATAAACAAACATTACTCAGCACTGCCCCTAAATGTTACACCACCAGTTAACATTTAAAACCTTTTGTTTTAGAAAAATTTATCTAAATTTTCTACTTTTCTACTATTTTATGTCCATCTATTTGAATCCCAACAGATGAAAACAGACCCAATTTCCATTCTATTTGTTGTATTATGTAATGATTATGAGAAGCCCACTCCAAAAACAGTGCTCTCCATATATTTTATTTGCCTTTGTAGGCCATAGTTTTAAATATTACCCAAACAATGTACACAGGGTTAAAGTGCACATTCTCAGATAAATAAGGGGGATTTTTACATATCTGTTTGCATCTTCTGTTTGTGAAGATTTATGTGTTCAGTAGTCATTGACAAATCCCTCCTTTCTTCTTAAGAGTGCTTCTGATCAGTTGGACAGGTGTAAGGGGATTTTTCTTCATTATAATGAAATGCTTCTGTCATCAGCTATGGTGGTGTTCCTTGGCCTAACGTATATATTGGACTTGTAATCAGTTTTAATCACCTCTGAAACTAGACCAAATGCATGAAGACCAGTCCCTTTATGACCAGTTTTCTTTCTTCTTAATAATGTTCATCAACATTTGATTTTGGCAAGCCAAAGGTTTGGCCAGTGTTTCTTATTGTTCTGTTATGGTTTCTCAGCCTTATAGTTCCTTGACTCTTCTTTTTGACAAACAGCAAACTCCATAGATAACCAAAAGCCTAGAATCATGAGTAGATGCTAAAAGCTCTCTTATGCTTACACTTATGAAGCAAGTACACGTTCTTGTGTAATCCCAAACACTTTTGAAGGCCTGTGTTCCAAACAGTATGATGCATTGAAGTTGGAACAGGTGGTATGTATAAAAAGTACTGTAATTTCTACATGGTAAAACTATATGCAATTACCCTTAATTAAAATCTGGAGTGTGAATCTGAGTGTGAATCTTCCACGACATGTGAATTGTTTTAATTATTATTTTAGTATTAATTTATTATTGGCATCGTACAGAGACAGATAAATTCTGCCAATAAAGTTCTACTATTGATTGAAGTTGCTTGTTTATTGTTATAATTAACACAAGTGAGGAAAACTGGACCTTTTATAAGGATTTTAATGGTCTCAGGTTTGTATGTTTTGCACAGAGATTGATTGCAGTTCTTAGCTGCTCATCCTCTTCACAGCAATACAGGCTGAAAACATACTTGAACTAGAACACAAAAAACACAGTCGTGGTTAAAATAACAAGAACATGCAAAAAGTATTCAGACTTAAATGCCTTTATATGAGGGAAAACTAATGGCAAAATCAGAGCTCTTTAATAGAAACCAACATAACTGTTAAGAATACTAGGAAGTGGCACTACCATTACTGGAGTTTTTCAACAGCAATTGTGAACTGAATATCAAATTTGACTATTCAAAGTAAAGCACTATTTAGCTAAAACAGTAACTAAAAATGGCATCATTGTCTATAACAAAATTTTCCTATTGATCAGTTCTTAAATGTAACAGAGAGCTGATGTGGTGTGTGTTTCTGTGTGATGGGGGTAGAAATGTTGCATCTGTGCAGGTGATCTTGTGTGTCGACAGGCTGCAAACAGAAGCGCTGTCATCTAGTTTTCAAAATTGTGTGTGGCTTCAACTTTGTCTGTTCCCTCTGTTTGCTAAATGATTTATCAGTTTGTATATCCACGTGTGTCGATGTAAAGGATGTTTTATGTAAGATGTGTTTCATTCTGAAGGTGCAAAAAATTGATAAATGTGTTACTGCATTACAGAAGTGTTCATACTGACTGGAGAGTTCTTAGTTGTGTAGGCCTACAGAATGCAGCCTAAAAATGTGCATGTAGAATGTGTATTTCAAAGTCTTCTGTTAATTTAGAAGAAACTACTTTTTTCTGTTTGTTCGGCAGATTTCAAGAAATAATGTCATTCTGTCTGAGAGATTGCATGCAAATTTCCTGTCTTGCATTGTCATTAGTTTCTGAGATTTAAAAACAGGCTGCTTACAGGCTCCGTCTTATTTGCCTCAGAATGAAGCTATGGAAAATCATGCCTACATTACATTGTTTTCCCTAGATAATTTCAAAGCCATTAGTAGTGTTGTGCATGTGGGGTGTCATCAAACTCTTGTGCATTATTATTTTTTAAAATACGGTGGATATAACCAGTTTTACTTTCTCTATACGTGTGTTTTAAAGAATTGAAAAGGTCTAGTAAGCAATTTATAGTCAGTTTATGTCAAAAGAATTAATGTGTGACTGAATACTTTACAGTTCATACTGGGTCAGAGAACAATGTACATGTTTTTCCATGTATGAAGATAAATAAATAAATTTGCGTTTGATTATTATCACTTGAAGAATGCTTGTTGGGTGCCTATGTCTGTAAACATCCAGAAGGGGGAGCGCTTGCTGGTTTTACTTGTTGATTAGACAGCAAAACTGAAACATCACACTTGATCATTTATCCTTTATTAGTGGGTACAACAGCATACTTCAACAAAACCAACTTAGACTAATACAACCCCAATTCCATTGAAGTTGGGACGTTGTGTAAAACAAATAAAAACAGAATACAATGATTTGCAAATCCTTTTCAACCCATATTCAATTGAATACACTACAAAGACAAGATATTTAATGTTCAAATGGATACATTTTGTTTTTTGAAAATATTCACTCATTTTGAATTTGATGCCTGCAACACATTCCAAAAAAGTTGGGACAGGGGCAACAAAAGACTGGGAAAGTTGAGGAATGCTCAAAAAAACACCTGTTTGGAACATTCCACAGGTGAACATGTTAATGGGAAACAGGTGAGTGTCATGATTGGGTATAAAGGGAGCATCCCTGAAAGGCTCAGTCGTTCACAAGCAAGGATGGGGCGAGGATCACCACTTTGTGAACAACTGTGTGAGCAAATAGTCCACCAGTTTAAGAACAACGTTTCTCAACGTACAATTGCAAGGAATTTAGGGATGTCATCATCTACAGTCCATAATATCATCAAAAGATTCAGAGAATCTGGAGAAATCTCTGCAAGTAAGCTGCAAGGCATAAAACCAACATTGAATGTCCGTGACCTTCAATCCCTCAGGCAGCACTGCAGTAAAAACCGACATCATTCTGTAACGGATATTACCACATGGGCTCAGGAACACTTCAGAAAACCACTGTCCACTGGTGTGGGGGTGTGCTAGTGCCCATGGCATGGGTAACTTGCACATCTGTGAAGGCACCATTAATGCTGAAAGGTACATACAGGTTTTGGAGCAACATATGCTGCCATCCAAGCAACGTCTTTTTCAGGGACGTCCCTGCTTATTTCAGCAAGACAATGCCAAGCCACATTCTGCACGTGTTATGACAGCGTGGCTTTGTAGTAAAAGAGTGCGGGTACTAGACTGGCCTGTCTCCAGTCCAGGCCTGTCTCCCATTGAAAATGTGTGGCGCATTATGAAGCGCAAAATACGACAACGCAGGCGCCGGACTGTTGAACAACTGAAGTTGTACATCAAGCAAGAATGGGAAAGAATTCCACCTACAAAGCTTCAACAATTAGTGTCCTCAGTTCCCGAATGCTTATTGAGTGTTGTTAAAAGGAAAGGTGATGTAACACAGTGGTTAATGTGCCCCTGTCCCAACTTCTTTGGAACGTGTTGCAGGCATCAAATTCAAAGCGAGTGAATATTTGCAAAAAAAATGAAGTTTATCTGTTTGAACATTAAATATCTTGTCTTTGTAGTGTATTCAATTGAATATAGGTTGAAAAGGATTTGCAAGTCATCGTATTCTGTTTTTATTTATGTTTTACCCAACATCCCAAATTCATTGGAATTGGGGTTGTACTTAAATAGGCGGAAAAGCTCGTCATGATGTGTCACTTTAGTCAGGATAAACTATTGAAAAAGAAAATATCACTTGCATATGTACCATCTTGTACATTGCTATCATCGAGGTTTGCTAGATGGTGTCCACTTTTCTCTGCAAAACTTGTCACAGATGGATTCTTTGTGGTTCAGATATGGAATACACTTAGCTGTTTGAATGCAGCCTTATGCTAGTTCAATTAACAAATGTACGATTATACTAAATTTTAAAGTTGATATTCTGACATTATTTGACATAATTAAGTATGATATGGTCATTTTGGAGATCTTCAGTGATTTCACTGAAGTTGACACCAATCTGACCTGTTTCGGATGCTAGAATGAGTTACTGAAGTGTAGCCATGCATTTGCATGTGTCTTTATTTCACAGAGTACTCCATGCAGGACCCGAGGCTGTCCAAACCCAGCTTTACTTCAAGAGGGAGTGCTGATAAGTCTGGCAGCCAGGTCAAACCAAAGAACAAAGGTACCACAGCCTGCTTCTTCCCCAGTCTCCCTAGGACCTTATTTGTGTCCATTTTACACATTACCTCTATACCCTTCTAAGCTACAAATCTGATTTTAGTGCAACATTATTTAGTATTCATTTCTTTAAAAAGTTAAAGAATGACATCGGTTTTAAGTTGAACAGTTGCCTTTGTTTAAACTGAAAGCTATGCGAGAAGTGGATCATACCAAGAGGAAGTAAGTACATCTAGTCAGCACACTGCCAAAGCCTCCCTTACATCCTAAAGCAGTCTGTCTGCAGGATTGTGAACTTCAGTTTGTCTGCAGAAAGTATGTAGTCTTTTTCTTTGCTCTAGTGTCATCTCAAATGTGCTGTTTTTATGCATGTTAGTTTAATTGATAGTTCATTCGAACTGTGCTGATGTTGCTAACGGTGAATAAAAGATGACCCTTAAAGGCATTAGCATTTTTTATTAGCCCAATTACTGCTATTGGGTTGAACTGTACCTTTAAAATAAATGTCAATTATAATCTAAATGTACCCGTGATACCAAGTAAGTGTCAATTTTTCAATTCATTTATTTGATGTGAGTTTCCTGTTAAAGTTATTCAGGAAAATAAAGTACGATAAAAGTTGGTTGAGAAATCTCTTCATCCTTAGAATATATCTAACTTTTGGCATTGTCAGGAATGTCATCTGGATGTTCTTTTGCTCTGTGGGGGTGGGTTATTTTGGGGCTTTCTTCTTGTCAGGTTTTGCTGAAACTTCTTTTTTCTCCTGAGCAAGCATGAGCTGATGTGGATATAATGAGCTATCTGTGCACAGCATGTCTCCAAAGCAGCAGTCTCTCTCTCTCTCTCTCTCTCTCTCTCTCTCTCTCTCTCTCTCTCTCTCTCTCTCTCTCTCTCTCTCTCTCTCTCTCTCTCTCTCTCTCTTCCTTTTCTCTGTTTGTCATTTTTTAAGAAAATAAAGTAAAAAAATAATGTTATGTTCTGAAATCTCTTGTTGAAATCCCTTAAAGAGTTTTGTTAGTTATCTATGACGCATGCTTTTATTATCTGTTTACTGGTTTTGACATCTGTTTCCTGGACCTATGTTCAGCAAACTAGCTTGCACACTATGGTAGAGAGCTTAAGCAGTGAAATCCAATTCACTTACTGACATTTATGTTGAGCAGTCATCTTAAATAATCCATCCTGTATAGTTCAGACTCTATCTTGTTTGCTTTAGTTTTGCAGTTAATAATATCCATGTTTTATTTTGATTATTTTGACAGTGCAGCAAGCTTCTCAGTTATATCACTCTGAGATTAAATTATATGTGCATGGTGAGTGGACAAGATCAACCTGCTCAAAGAGTGGAGGCTACACTCTGACATAAAGTAATACCACATTTACATAAATTTCCCTTTACTCAGGATGTAGTTTTGGGTGTAATCAGCCATGACATTGTTGACTAAGAAGTTAGTTTCTTTAGTTTTGCACTGGACCTACAACACTAATATAGTCAACAAGGAAGTAGGAGGCTTGAAACCACTAATTAGCATTATGCAAATTGCATGCCAAGTTTGCACAATGTGAAAGACATAGACTTATATGATTTCTGACACCATACAGTGTACTTTTGACAAATTAGCAATAACGTCCAGGCTCCATGATAACTGCCAGTACTGTTTTTAGTCATGTATCATACTTCTGTCCGTTTTTAGAAGACAGTATCATACAGTTTTAGAAACATCTTGAGCAAGTCTTTTTGAGATTACGTGAGACAAGTGTGTGATGATTTAAACGTTCAGTTGGTGGTGTGTATTCCATTACTTGTTTGCTACATCAACCTTGTAGCTATATGCAAAACTAAAGAAACAAAAAACAGACATGTCTTGTAAAGGGGAATTCGGTTTTGGGTAGTAAACTAAAACCTATAAATTCTGTACAGATGTTCAGATTTTTAGCAAACTATCTGGTGGAGCTTAGTTGATGCTCAACAGTGTTAGGGTTAGGATTTGGATCAGGGTGAGGGTTAGTCTTAGGATTTGGGTTGAGATTAAGTTTAGGGCCAGGTTTGTGTTAGTAAACATCAAGGTGAATTAATTGCTGTTTAGCTAAATGTAAGTCAGTGGTAAGTTAAGTATGAATCTGAATTATACTATCCAAATATATCTTTTTTTTTGGAAACGCACACACACACACACACACACACACACACTTACTCATTGTTTTCAATGTGTTATTTAGGGTTAGGTCTACAGGCTGCCAGCAGAAGCAAGTCTGAGTTTTATTATACGCTAAATGGTAGCTCTGTCGATCATCCAGCCCAGTCCAAATCCAAAAGCACATGGTACATAGATGAAGGTAATCAGTGATCATGTGTAAACTGATTAGTGGATCTTATCAGCAAGGTCCTATCTAGAAGGTACTCCACATCCAAGCACAAGTTTTATTTGTGTCTGTTTTAGGGGTGTAACGATGCATGTATTTTCAGGTTTGATTCTGAGGTCAAAATTTGATTAGATTTTTTTCCGACTGACTACTGTGCCAGCCATCTGACAAAAGAACCTGAGAAGAAATCTGACGTGTCTAAATATTAACGAAAACATACGAAAAAATAAAATAAGTCCCTTGAGCGTGGGTGTGCACCTACATGAGGAATACTCAGAAAACATAGATACACTGTATATTGCATTCAAATTGTTGTACCTTTACTATATGTATACAGTAGATGTGTTACAATAAAATGCACCATATGGTATCAAAATGTATTGCATTGTGCTGTAGGGCTGCAACAAACAACTAATTTGATAGTCGAATAAGCTGTTGATTACTGCAACGAAAAATCAATTATTTGGATTATGAATGTCTACATTACCAAATACACTGTATTTCCAAAAGTATTCGGTCATCTGCCTTCACAAGCATATGAACTTGAGTGACATCCCATTCTTAATCCATAGGGATTAATATGATGTTGGCCCACCCTTGGCAGCTATAACAACTTCAACTCTTCTGTGAAGGCTTTCCACAAGGTTTAGGAGTGTGTCTATGGGAATTTTAGACCATTCTTCCAGAAGCACATTTGTGAGATCAGACACTGGTGTTGGACGAGAAGGCCTGGCTCACAGTCTCCGCTCTAATTCATCCCAAAGGTGTTCTATCAGGTTGAGGTCAGGACTCAACTGTGCAGGCTAGTCAAGTTCTTCCACACCAAACTCACTCATCCATGTCTTTATGGACCTTGCTTTGCGCACTGTTGTGCAGTCATGTTGGAACAGGAAGGGGCCATCCCCAAACTGTTCCCATAAAGTTGTGAGCATGAAATTGTCCAAAATCTTTTGGTCTGCTGAAGCATTAAGAGTTCCTCTCACTGGATCTAAGGGGCAAGCCCAACTCCTGAAAAACAACCCCACACCATAATCCTCCCTCCACCAATCTTTACACTTGGCACAATGCAGTCAGACAATGCAGTAAGTACCATTTTCCTGGTAACCGCCAAACCCAGAGTCATCCATCACATTGCCAGTTGGAGAAGCACGATTCATCACTCCAGAGAACACGTCTCCACTGCTCTAGAGTCCAGTGGCAGCACTTTGTACCACTGCATTAGACGCTTTGCATCGCACTTGGATGCAGCTGCTTGGCCATAGAAACCCATTCCATGAAGATCTGTACTCACTGTTCTTGAGCTAATCTGAAGGCCACATGAAGTTTGGAGGTCTATAGCGTTTGACTCTGCAGAAAGTTGCCGACCTGTACACACTATGCGACTCAGCATCCACTGACCTCTGTCATTTTACATGGTCTACCACTTTGTGGCTGAGTTGCTGTCGTTCCCAGTCACTTCCACTTTGTTATAATACCACTCACAGTTGACTGTGGAATATTTAGTAGTGACAAAATTTCACGACTGGACTTGCTGCACAGGTGACATCCTATCACGGTACCACACTGGAATTCAGTGTGACCCATTCTTTCACACATGTTTTGTAGAAGCAGTCTGCATGCCTAAGATTTATGCACCTGTGGAAGTGATTTGGAACACCTGAATTTAATTATTTGGAGGGGTGACTGAATACTCTTGGCAATATAGTGTATCTTTTATGTAGCTATTAGGTTTTAAATTTAGCTTAAGGTTGTTTTATGCATTTACTAACTAACAGTGAAGACAAAGATGAGTAACATTCAAGAAATCACTGTTTTAATCACTGTCCTGCTAATACAAAAGATACAACCCCAATTCCAATGAAGTTGGGACGTTGTGTAAAACATAAATAAAAACAGAATATGATGACTTGCAAATCGTTTTCAACCTATATTCAATTGAATACACTACAAAGACAAGATATTTAATGTTCAAATAGATAAACTTTATTGTTTTTTGCAAATATTCACTCATTTTGAATTTGATGCCTGCAAAGAAGTTGGGACAGGGGCATGTTTACCACTGTTACATCACCTTTCCTTTTAACAACACTCAATAAGTGTTTGGGAACTGAGGACACTAATTGTTGAAGCTTTGTAGGTGGAATTCTTTCCCATAGTTGCTTGATGTACAACTTCAGTTGTTCAACAGTCCGGGGTCTCCGTTGACGTATTTTGCGCTTCATAATGCGCCACACATTTTTCAATGTGAGACAGGTCTAGACTCCAGTCTAGTACCCGCACTCTTTTACTATGAAGCCACATTGTTGTAACATGTGCAGAATGTGGCTTGGCATTGTCTTGCTGAAATAAGCAGGGATGTCCCTGAAAAAGACGTTGCTTGGATGGCAGCATATGTTGCTCCAAAACCTGCATGTACCTTTCAGCATTAATGGTGCCTTCACAGATGTGCAAGTTACCCATGCCATGGGCACTAACACACCCCTATACCATCAGAGATGCTGGCTTTTGAACTGATAACAATCCGGACAGTCCTTTTCCTCTTTGGTCCGGAGGACATTACGTCCATGATTTCCAAAAACAATTTGAAATGTGTACTCGTCAGACCACAGGACACTTTTCCACTTTGCGTCAGTCCATCTCAGATGAGCTCGGGCCCAGAGAAGCCGGCGGCGTTTCTGGGTGTTGTTGATATATGGATGGAGCGACGAACTGTGTTCACTGACAATGGTTTTCTGAAGTGTTCCTGAGCCCATGTGGTAATATCCATTACAGAATGCCCCATCCGTTTCAGGGATGCTCCCTTTATACCTAATCATGACACCTGTTTCCAAATAACCTGTTCACCTGTGGAATGTTCCAAACAGGTGTTTTTTGAGCATACTTCAACTCTCCTAGACTTTTGTTGCCCCTGTCCAAACTTCTTTGGAACGTGTTGCAGGCATCAAATTCAAAATGAGTGAATATTTGCAAAAAAACAACAAAGTTTATCCATTTGAACATTAAATATCTTGTCTTTATAGTGTATTCAATTGAATATGGGTTAAAGTATTTGCAAATCATCGTATTCTGTTTTTATATAGTTTTTATATATGTTTTACATGTTTTTCCCAACTTCATTGGAATTGAAAAAGAATAAAACTCCAACATATTTTTTTTCCTAAACTGTTTGAATTAAAACAGTTTTCTTTTAATCAAGTAAAAAAATTCCATGAAAATTTAAATTACGTTACTTTTAAACTGTGCAGTCTGTGCATTCTGTTTTCTGTCTACACTTTGCTGCAACTAGATTCTGAAGTCACAGGTCCTTAGTGAAACAGAGGAAATCAGCATCTCTCTGTGCTCCTTGAGAGGTCTGATCTCCTCTGAGAGCATATATTCATACCACTGCAGAGGAGATGTGCTCTGATGGAGCGGATGGGAAAATGGCGAATGCTTGTGGCAACCTTGTTCTCTATGAACAGTTAAATGAACGATTTTGCATAAACACTTAATTTCAGCGGTAACCCTTCGTCCAGTTGCTCTGTATGTCCACTGAGAACTACGCCCTGAAACTGATTGCGAGTGGAGCTAAACGTGTGTGGAGAACAGAAAACTGCGAACGGTCTCCAATGTTCACCGAAATTGAACACACTGGCGGTCTCGATGTTAAAACAACGATGCAGTTTTTTAAATTGTAAATGTTTTTTGTAAACTGGGTCGCTGTGAAGAATAATAGTTACTTGCTTTTCTGTTCAAACTCCATTAACTATACCAGAGAACCTGCATTTCAAAATACAAATTTTACAAATCATAACATGAAGTAGGACGGAAATCAACATTAACTATCGCCATGTCCGAAACCACACACTTCTGTATTTCACACACTACACTAACGAGTGCACTTCTAATGGTATATGCGCTATTTAGTGTACTGGTATGCAGTTTAAAAATAGGCTTTACAATAGGCTTTACAAATAGCACAGCTGACAACCTTTTTTTCTCAGCTACCACACTTTTGAGAATTTAGTTCTTGAGTCTGCCATTGCCCTGTTGTTAAGTCTCCGGTGAGCGGTAATGTCAAAACGTTCCTAATGAGCGCGAGAAAGATGCGCAATGACATCACCAACTAATTAACATCTAATTTGGTTGTCGGTTTTAGTCGACTAAGTCGAATAATTGTTGAAAGTCTGAAATTTTGTACTTTTATACAGTTTAATACTTTTATAAACTTGGAATGGAAGCTTAACACAATTAACATTAGACACATTTTCAGGCGCATTTTTTTGCAAAGCCATTATATCGTTTTGAATGGAATTAAGAAGTTTGTGAATTGTTACACCCCTAATATACATGCTCTATATGTCCAAAAGTTTGTAGACACCTCTGCATTCAGCATTAGTTTTTCATTCGACTGTACTGATAGGACGTTTGTCCCTCCTTTGCTGCAGTAACAGCTTCTGCTGTTCTGTGATGGAGCATTGCTTTGAGAATTTGATTTGCATTTGGTCACAGGAGCATTAATGTGGTCAGATACTGGTGTTGGATGATCAGTTCTGGATCACAAACACCACTCCAACTCACCCCCAAAGATTTTCACTCCAGAGGAGGTAAATGCGGTACCAATGCAGCACCATTGTTCCACAGCCCAATACTGGGGTGCTTTTTAACCTTGTAGCCAATGCTGGACATTGGACGTGGTGAGCTTGGTCATGTATGGCTGCTCCAGAATTTCAGTGCTTCTCTCTGGAGATTATGCAAGCTTTTATACGAGTGTGATAATGCTATAGAGATTATACAAGCTAAAATTCTATACAAACATTTTTGCAATTGAACACCTCTGCCAGCAGTAGGTGCACCTTGAAGTAGATAACTGGACTAATTAGAAGAGGTGTCTGGGTACCTTTGGACATATAGTGTATTTGTCCCATTTTGTTCCTTGAACATTATTTTATTAGTGTGAGTTTATTTATTTGCTATTGGAACTTGCTGCTAAGAGTCTTACTTCTCCCATATCTAAAATAAGCCAGAGTGAATGTCGGTATCGATCTGTAAGCAGAGGGCTTTTATGAATCACTTTTTTAATGGATCACTTTTATGGCTGTTACCAGACAAAGTGTTATGATGTTCATATTACTTAAATAATCTGACAGATTATTACAAATCTATTTTACAGTTAATTCTAGGCAGTGTTGCCATGGTTAAAAAAAAAAGGTTCTGGCTTCAGTCAGACTGTAGGTTTATTGATTGGCACTGAACAATTCATTGTCTGCTTTTAATGAACAACACAGGATCTGGCAATACTATACACTTGTATGTTCTGGTAAAAGCCTTTTGCAAATGATGATTGATTCCACCCTGAATTTTTGTATATGTGTGCATGCACGCATATTGCACCTCTCAGTGGTCTCAGCCTTTGCGTCACAGTGGGTTTGTGAATCACTATGACGTAAGTGAATGTTTCTGATTGTCATCCTCACTTTGCGCTGCATCCCTCACCTGCATGAAGAAACATTTCGAGGTGTGCTGTGGTGCTGGTGGAAGGGTTAATGTGGTCACAGTCAGGAAGGGTGATGGCATTGTCGTGGGTTGCATGTTAAATGGGTCACTGCTTTGCTGTTGCATAGTGATGTCTGTGGGTTCACGTTTCATCTTATTTTTTGTGCCAGCTTCTTCCTTACCATCATTTTCTCATATTTACCATTCCCCATATTTCAGCTGTCCTTCTCAATGTGTACTGCTCTAAAAGACATGAAGGAGCAGTTTGCAAAAAGATGAAATTTAAGCAATTTTCCCCATTTACCCCAAACGTACAATGATCAGGCCTGGCATTTCCTTCTTAGTTTTGCTGGAGCTATGAATGTAGTAGTTAAGAAAAAAAAAAAGTTAAAAAAAAAAACTTCAGATTAGCACTATACTGATTACTTGTAAAATGGACAAAAGTGCAGAAAAAAATACATTTGTAATTTTTTTTGTTTGTTTGGACAAATGTGCATCATTTGTTGGTGGCATTAGTGGCATTTGCACTGGCTTCAGTGCAAAATTAAAGAAGCAAACTTCAAACATCAACCAACCAACGTGGCTGATCAAGTACATTTGGGGTAAAGGGAAAACAATATAAACTTGATTTTTTTTGCCAAACTATTCCTTTTACATGATTCATTTTGCAGTTGTACCAATGTGGAAAGGTTCTTTAAGTAGTGTATAGGGCTGGCCTGCATAATTTCATTATTCAAATACTTGTTCATTACATTAGTATTCAGTTCTGTATTTAGTATTCAGAAGCTATAAACTACAAAATTTTACAATGTATTTCATTCACAAAAGCCTGTTCAAAACAGCAGTTATCGTAGATGGGCTCAAAATATTACTTTCTTACTTTGTTTATTTAACACCAGAGGGAGAATAATGTGACTTTACATTCAAACTCTCCAAGCACTGATGGAGTGAGATCACTTAAAAACTTAGTGTTTGAGAATTTGAACCAGATTTTCCCATATTTAACAAAAATATTACAGCGAAGATGCCGATTTGATGTTTTACTAAACACTTTCAAGGCTTATTTACATACTCTCGGGCAACTTAAGGGTAGTCTTATATGTTCGTGTCTAGCTTGTTGATAGTAAGCAATGTAAGGAAAAAATCATAGTGTCTATAATTCATCTCTGATTGATCTAAAAATTATTCAAAATAAAGTAGACCATTTTTACCACTTTTTTTTTTTTAAACCGCTGTGAATCCAGCATGACACCTAGATTTAAGAATGTTCAAAAATGAATTATTATACCTTGTTTCATCGGACATAATGAAAAATTCTCAGTGAAAAAATCTCAGTAATGTATTTGTATACAAAAGAGACACAGGTTTGATAAATCATCTCAAATATGTAAATATATGAAGGTGATGCTAAAACTTACAACCTCAAGCTTATTTTTTGCAGTGAGTTTTGGCCGTGTTGAAGCAGGGGCAAACTAGTGCTCCTGCTATTGCAGTCATGTCTAGGCGCAGCAGCCTGGGGTGGGGGTCTAGCTGCTTTCTTCAGTCCACCCCTCCACTCTCTGTAGCTCGACTATACAAAGCTGAACTTGGCCTGTGTTTCAGCCTGCTGCTTTTCATGATTTACAAAAACAAAAACTAGCATAATAAATCAGTAACATGTATAAATAAATGCAACATAACTAAAACAAACTGAAACTGCAATGTAATAATTAAGATGTAAAATTATTCTAATTTGTTACCCCCTTGGCCTCTACATAACTCATAAAATGCTTGATTTGAATGAGTGAGCTACAAACGTGCTGCTTCAGCCTGACAATTTATACATCATTGCTGCCAACTTGGCATCTGTTATTACAGACTGAATTGCATGATTATGAATTGCAATTATGAAGTGTAAATTGTGATTAAAAGTGATTTTGAGTTTTCGATTACTCCTTCGGAAATGTGATTAAGACTGAAGGGCAGTGAGTGGAAGCCCAACAAACACTCAAAGCCTGTAAGATGCTGTTTAGGCCAGCCGTAGTGTGGGAATAAACAGTCTGTATATTTAAATTTCTACATTCTCATAATGGGGAAAAGTCTAAGTTTACAGACTCAATCATGATTTTTGAAGTCAAACTCAAACCAGGCCAAAAAACTAGTTCCGTATCTTTCATGGTGCTTTTCCACATTGGTCCATTGCTCACTCTTTGCACTGAAAATATTTTAATGCTTGCATTAAATTTACTTACTCTTTGCTGTCTTTCCTGTCAGTCGGTGAAGACCCGGCCAAGTCCCTGACGGAAACGCCCCCCGACTTCAACCAGGCTTCGCCCCCTCCCAGAGCTCCATCAACTGCAACCTCACTGTCCAGCGACAACAAGTTCCACTCGTTGCCTTTTAGTCTGAATCGCAAGAGTGGGCCCAATGGGAGCATGAGCCACGGTCCGCTCTCCCTCTCCGTCCAATCGGTGATGGGAGAGCAGCAGGAGGCCCCGCCTCCTGTGACAGCCCCTTCCCCGAGACCAGCGTCTCCCCCAAAGGATCAGCCAGGGTTAGAGGTCGGTTCACTTGTAGAGGTGAAGGAGAATCCACCTCTTTGTGGGGTGATACGCTGGGTCGGTCTGCCGCCTGGACTACTGGAGCCTCTAGCAGGGCTGGAGTTGGTGAGGGTTTTTTTAAGGGCTCACATCATTAAAAACAATTATCAGTAAGTTTGATTTACTATATAAATTTTGCCCCTGCCAGCAGGCACTGGCCATTTAAGACATTTAAAAAAAAAAAATAATAATAATACTCTTTTAGAACTTAACAGTTGGTTTCATACATTTAAGCTTAAACCACTTTTTGAACAAGGCACCATAGAAAGGCAGCCAGGCGGAACAAGGATTATTTAATTGCATAATAATTGCATAAAGGCACAATAACAATAAGCCGGATTAATTCTAAGTGATAAAGAGGGGTTGAAATGGTCGTGTAAAAATGAACTAGAACTGTCTTTCCTAAGTAACTTATTATGCATAAAACCACACAAGTGTCATAAGTGGACCTCAGTGGGAGAAAATGTGGAAGAATATTGTCACTTAAATTCTAACGTCTTCAACAGTTGGTGGATTACTATGAAAGGCACTACATGTACTGGTCAGAGATACAGTAGCCATATGTTCTACTCAAGCTCTGTCTATGAAAATGATTCTATTGTCTTCCGTCTGGTGTGTTTGTAGGAAGAAGAATGTGTAGGATGCACTGATGGTACATTTAAAGGCACACGTTACTTTACCTGTCCTCCGAAGAAAGCTCTGTTCGTCAAACTGAAATGCTGCAGACCCGATTCTCGCTTCCCTTCGCAACATCACTCGCCCAACCCAATTGAGCGCTGCAATTCTATAGGTAAAGATGCAGACATACACACTCCCACCACCGCATCAAGCCTTCCACTCCATGCATTGCCATGAGGAGAGGTTTGGAAATTATTAAATGAAAATTGATTTTGCTTTTCTCATATCTATCTATATCTATATCTATCTATCTATATATCTATATATATATATATATATATATATATATATATATATATATATATATATATATATATATATATATATATGAAATGTGTGATTTATGTAAAATAGATATATATCATTTCATAGGTGCATGTTTTTCACACTTTTGTAAGTAAAATAAGTTAACAAGTTAATCATCTTAAAAAAAAAAACTATTTTTCTGCACATTTTTGTGCACAATTTCTATTCATTTGTTAGCTTTAACATACTGGGGAAAAAACAAACAGGACAAATGTGGCGGAATTTTTGCACAGGCCATATTTTATGCTTTTATGGTTTTGGTTTTTTTTTTCCTCAACATGTTAAATTTAGCAAATAAACAGTGGTTGTGCATTAAAATGTACATAAATGTGTCTGAGGACTTAGCACATCAACAAAACGTTTAATTTGGCCAGGGACACCCTGAAATTGAAGTCTCAATTTGTTGTTTTTATTTTGGCAGATCTGTGTTGTGTTCTATGAGATAAATACATAAGGCAGGTGCTCTCACTGTTTTCAATTGTTGCTGCTATGCCTATAAAAATGTTGTAACATAATAATGAATAACTCATTGTATTAAATAGCCATTCTCAAGTATACTGCTGACTTTAATCATCACACACTTGCATCAAAGCCTCAAACATATTGACTAATTTTCCATATTTATGGCTTGTGGAAAAAAAATAAATTTTCTCCTGAGCTATGGTTTAATTAGGAATGCTCAGAATGAATAATGAAGACAACTGTGGTAAGTTGGTTTAATGTCTGTTTGTCTGTAGCGTTCGGGGGTTACCTGAGTGAGGTGGTGAACGAAAACACCCCCCCTCGAACTGAGAATGATGGGTTGGAGGTGATGGTGGGGAAGAAGAAAGGCATTCAAGGCCACTACAACTCCTGCTACCTGGACTCAACACTGTTCTGGTACACACATGCTCACAGTTTAATATGCTTAAAGAAATAGCCTAAGAAGGAATAAAGACTTCAATGCATGTGAAAGTCTGTTGCATGTTACCTCTAACAGGAATCAACACCCAGTCAACACCCTGTACCCAACAGTATGCAGCAGTTGCTTACCTCTCTTTTCATTTTCTTTCATTCTCAGCCTGTTCTCATTTAGCTCTGTGTTGGATACAGTATTACTGAGGCCAAAATCTAAGACTGATGTAGAATACTACTTAGAGACACAGGAACTCCTACGCACTGAGATAGTCAACCCACTGCGCATGTGAGTCTTCCACACCTACACACAATCATATACACATTATGCCGTCCTCTTAAGAACCATGTCCATTTACTGTTAGGCTAAAAGATACACTTCCATTAGTTCAGCATGTAGGGAATAGTGCAGCTACTGACTGTAAGGGGAGATATACTTCAAATTCGATCTCACAAAAAAAAGAAAAAAGTAAGAAGCCAGAATTTTGTAGCAATTAAGTACAACAATAATAAGTTATGGCAAAAGACAAATGATAGGATTACACTGTGGAGCTTCCTCCAAGTTACTTTATATTTACATATGGAGTAAGTTTTCTAAACCCAACTTTAACCTCAGCATCCAAAAAAGAATAGGTTTACTTGACTCGTAGCTTCTGTAAAAAAAGAATTTTACAAACTCTGGACCATTTTATTTGCGCTAACATTGTAGGACAGCCCTGTTTTACTCTATTTTTCCTACAAAGTCAGGAAAGTCTGTCCTGAAAATGTATGAAAATGCACATCCACACACATGTATACTTGATGCTCATTTTCTAGCCTTTTTAACACTTCACATCTTTGTGTACTTATCTTTGTGGCTGTGACAGACACGGCTACGTGTGTGCAACTAAGATCATGAAGTTACGGAGAATTCTAGAAAAGGTGGAGGCAGCGTCAGGCTTCACCTCTGAGGAGAAAGGTGAGGCACACTGTAGTGAGCTGCCAAACTTCACTTTTTAGTTTGTAAGTTATCTTACTAGATTGTACATCATGCCCTTCACTGGTATCCGTTATTGCATCAATAAGCTGGAATGGGTGCCAGTATTTTTCTGTCTCCTTTGATGGAAAAAAATCTGAAAAATGGCACTGGCGCATGTTGTAGTTTTTTAGAGGAATATTCAACAGATTCTCTGAACCTGATTCATACTGTGTGAATATACTGCCCCCTGCTGACAGCACACTCAGCAGACAGGCAAGTGTTGTAGATGGTTCAAAGTGAATTGGAAAACAATTGAATTGGAACTGCATTTTCCTTTTGTACCATGGAGTATTTGTTAGGTAGGGCCTTTGAGGTACCTTATAATTTTTCACTCAGTAATAAGGTGGAATTAGGAAGTAAAACATGATATGAGGCGATATTATTTTTCATTTTTGGGGGTTGCGAAAAGTCATTAAATTTTGATGAAAGATTATGGCAAAACAAAAATTTTGTGGATTATATGATGAATGGTGCTTAATTGCCAATTTACGTTAAAAGTGGCCAATTTTTACTTCAGGTTGCCTTTAGGGTGATTTTGCTGTTTGTATGGAAACATGCAAAAATGTCTTAATATCTTTCTTTTGTCTCCATACAGATCCTGAAGAATTCCTCAACATTCTTTTTCATCACATTCTGAGGGTCGATCCACTGCTCAAATTACGGTTGGTTGTGTGTGTGTGTGTGTGTGTGTGTGTGTGTGTGTGTGTGTGTTTGTTTTATTTTTTAACATACATTTACTGCATACATGACCAGCACAGAGCAGGTATTATTTGGGTGGTGGATTATTGTCAGGACTGTGGTGACAGTAGGTGGCATGTTGATGTGTTATGCTGGTACAAGTGGATCAAACAATCAGTTGCTGGAATTTTTAAATGCTGTAGCAACTTACTGTCCAGTCCTATCTTGGTTGTTCACCTTGTAGATGTAAAGTCAGACAGTAACTCATCTCTTGCTGCACAGTTTGTGTTGGTCATCCTCTAGTCCTTCATCAGTGGTAAAAGGATGCTGTCCACAGGAGACTGTGGGCTGGATGTTTCTACTGGTGGACTATTCTCAGTCCAGCAGTTACTTTGAGGTGTTCCACTCGTACCAACGCAACATACATTAACATGCCGCCACCACCACATCAGTGTCACTGCATGCAAGCTTAAGTTCTTAAGTTAACTATGATGAAAGGATGTGTAGATTGGTGTTAAGTGTTCTCATAACATGTTTGTATTTGACAGCTCTGCAGGACAGAAGGTTCAGGACTGTTACTTCTACCAAATCTTCATGGACAAAAAGGACAAAGTGCTTGTGCCTACTAGCCAGCAATTGCTGGAGTGGTCCTTCATCAACAGTGACCTCAAATTTGCTGAGGTGAGCACATATATACACACAGTGTAGTGGAGAACTAAGTGCCCAGACACATCAAGCTTATGAAGAACTCATGCCAATTTAAACCGACTGATGATCACCTTGTGTCAACTCACCATCACTTCTAGTCTTCTGTCATAGTTGTACTTAAACACAACCATTTTCCAATATTTCTCTATCCCTCAGAATTAAAGTTTTAATATTTTTTTATTGTGTCTTGAAGACTCATATGTAAATGACCTCTGTTCGAACTAGCTGCCCTATACTGTACTTCAGTCAAAAAGCCTAAGCTGAAACACTCTTTAGAACCTCAGTATGAATGGACAGAGCTAAACTGCTGTTTTTTTGTGACATCACAGAAATAATGAATTCAAAACAAGCTGTTGCAGCTTGGTTTATGTATGGCCTGTGTTGACTGTGGAAATATTTTTTTTTAAATTTCAACCCTGCCTTTTATTTAAAGAAAAAAAGTAATAAAAAGGAATATGGTTCCGTGATATGGGCCTTTATAAATCCATGATGTGGATCTTATGCTTATATTTATATTAGTGTGTTACCACACCACCTACAGTGCTTTAGTGGATGCATGTTTATTCATAACTATTACATTTTTTCTTGTTGAGAGCACAATATTCAAATAAAATTAATTAAAAACCGAATCTCTTTGACGGCATGCGATGGCCAACATTCAGCTTCATGTGTCAAGGCTTAAAACCTTATTGTTCTACAGACATGTAAACATTCCTTTTCTCCTCTCTCCTCCTCGTGGTCCAGGCTCCGTCCTGTCTGATCATTCAGATGCCTCGGTTTGGGAAGGATTTTAAAATGTTTAATAAGATTTTTCCATCCCTGGAGCTGGACATAACAGATCTTCTGGAAGACAGTGAGTCACTGACTAAAACTCATTTAGCTGTGCACCCTAATTAAAGGACTGTAACTAAATGATGATTATATCCATATGTGGTGTAGCATAACCACTAATTGTCGTTGTTCTTGCATAATGATTCATTTTAAGTAATCAGTCACTTTTTTGTGACAAAAAGGCAAGGCTTCTTTGGCTATTCCCAAAGCTACACTGGGCCTTGCATAGCTAGATTTGCTTTGTAGAGAACATCAGTGTAACAGTATGCCCTTGAAGGTGAATTCCACCAATTTTTTTTTTTAATTTATGTGTAATTCAGTCCTTGAGATGTAAACAAAGTCATCTTCAGTGTTTTGCTATGAAGTGGTTCATTGTAGAAAAATTGGACTTCTTCACCGTGGTGGTGATTCTAAGGATGTTTATAAAGCAAATATAGCCATTTTATTTGTAATCCAAAGTGACCAGTGGACCTGCACATGCATTCGGAGTTCTGTCTATAATGTTGACAATGCTAAAGTCATGATAAAACTCTAACAAACTATGGGCACTATTTTGACGAGTACATTGTGCATTTACCTCTCCACCCTGCATATGCGTAATGTTTTTGAAAGGTTTGTTGCAAAATTCTTTGCAAAACTATATCAAGCAGCCTGTTTCTAACTATTTTATGTAAAAATATTTTGGTTAGGTAGCTTCAGGTCAGGCAAACTCTTCAGAAGTCTAGTTTCTATCACCAGTTATGAGTAAATCTGAGCTGATAATGTTCCCTAAAATAGGAAAATTACTTTTTTACATTTTAATGACTAGGTTGCGTACAATATTTCACTGAAATTTCTCTTTTAAGTGAACACTCTGGCTTTTCTCTACTCAAAGTTCACATGTGGACACGTGAAACACACTAGCACTTTCCAAAGTCACAATTTAAATATGATTAATTGCTCTTTAATGAGCCGAGCTTGTTTTTTAAATTCTTAAATTTAAAAAGTCACTTTTTTAAAACAACATGAATCAAATAAACACATGCATAAGAACTGAGTAATATTTATGAAGCAATATTTGAGTATTTATACCCAGCTTATGCTACTAACCACAAGTTGACATAAGATGTTATATGACTTTGCATTGACCTAAGGGAGCTTACACTAAAGTAATGGACATCTGTACTATTTCACAATAACACTGTTATGAATCATCATTCCCAAGTAATTAAACTTAGATAGAAGTTCTAGTTTAGAGCTTTATATCAGTTCTACGTAAAAAACATGAATTAAAGTACAAAACACCTCAGGTACTGTGGCTTCTGGTATCTCATGATTACTGGCATAAGTGGCCCATAAATACTCAAGTATTGCTTTATAAATACCTTAATCAATGCTTATGCATACATTATGACATCATTATGTATGTAGCCTTGAAAGTGTTATCTAGTAAACTTGACGATTTTCCGATTGCGTGTTTGGAATAAAAAAATCCGATTCCAGTTTTGGCCAGTTGCACATCACTAATATCAATAAAGCAACAATTATAAGTCGGTTTTCTGTCCTCTGATCAATCTAAATCTATGTGTGTGTTTACAGCACCCAGAGAATGTCGTATCTGTGGGGGTTTAGCTCTTTATGAGTGCAGGGAGTGTTATGAAGATGCTGACATCACAGCTGGGAAGATTAAGCAGTTCTGTGAAAAGTGCAATACGCAGGTAAAACACACAAACACCCAACCCCCACCGCCCCATCCCAATGCACACTCATGCTGTGGCAGCACTTTTCACTTTGTGCAATATGCTGTATCTCAGCTAAACACTAGATGGAGACGTTTCTACAGTTTTTGCAAGTGATGGTTCTACAGTACTTGAGTTCTGTTCAGTTTCACCTCTCTAATGAAATGTAATGTCTCGTACTCTGAATGTTCTTCTGTCATCTGTATTTTCTGAGGTTTTAATCCTATCAAACTGAGCACCCTGCCTGTGATTCATTTGGAGAACTTCGCGGTGACCTATTGTTTAAGTAGACTTGTTTTAAATATGTATCCAGAGGACTTAGGGCACTTAAATGTTCATGTTAAATACTCAGTCAGAGCACAGTTTCATTTGGCACTTGTATATATTTATCAGACTAACATTTATATTCCTATTCTTCTGTTTTCTTGTTCAAAAATGTAGTTTGTGAAACAAAAATCAACAAAAATCTATAAATTTTCTGCTTTGTTAGATTTTTTTTTTTTTAACAACTCTAATAAATACAACAGCAGCATTGAGACTTCATGTTATTGACAGAAGAGAGCCTATTACACACCAGAAACAGCTGTGTTTTTGGATCGGCCTTAAAAAGCTAAAAGAAAAAAGCAACAGCCTGAGTCAGTCTGCAGAAGAAATGCTGTGTTCAGTTTACTACTGAATGGAGCAAAAGAAGATACCATTTCTTATAAAATACAAAACCTGAACACAAAAACTGAACAAAGAAAGACATGTGAGTAGCCTGTGCTGCTGCTTTAAGAACTAAAAACTAAAGAGGTTCAGATCTTTTCAGTATATGACAGATAGTAGAGTCAGCTAAGTCTGTCAGAAGGTTTAAACTATTTTACAACTTTTCTCAAGCTTAATGATTTGGAATAGCCCCCCCCCCCCCCCCCCCCCCCCCCCCCCCCCCCCCCCCCCAACAATGGCTGCACTAAATCTGAGAACAGTACTGTATATTGTATAGTACTGTGTGCTGTGAATATGATTGCTGACAAATAATGCATATTATCTGTGATTTTTTTTTTTGATGTAGGAGTTTAGGAGCACACTTTATATGTTTCCTTCCTGAATACACACTTGTTTGTGTTTGAATGTAGGTGCATCTGCACCCGCGGCGCAAGAACCATCGGTACGGTAAGCTATCAGTGCCTAAAGAGCTGCAGGAGGGGGTCTGGCGGCAAGGTTCCTTCCCCCACCAGCAGATGGAACTGTTCGCTGTGCTCTGCATCGAGACCAGCCACTACGTCGCCTTTGTCAAATACGGCGCAGCCGACTCTGCCTGGCTCTTCTTCGACAGCATGGCCGACCGAGACGGTATGAGGAGTTTCTTGAATCATGATTCCAAACTGTTTATAACACGTATGAAGCCAGACTGAAAAATGCCAGTCTGATTACAGTAAGTCTGACTTTCATATACAGTACTGTGTTAAAGTCTGCATCTGAGACAGCAACATCTAAAATCATTTATCTGGGCAGAAAGCATTTAATTGTTTATAAATCACCAACAAGAATAAATACAAATAAAACAACCTCTCTTCAAGGAAGCCCAGTATTTACAGTTACCATCAAATGCCTGGTTTGGCTGATCAGAGCTGTATTCAATTAAATGAAATGCTTTTGGAATTAATCAAATCCAAGCAATGGCTAGAGTGTGGCGAGAAGTCAGGAAGCAAACCAGTTGTCTTCTAACTGTATTGTTCTAACAAACATATTCCTTAGTTAACTTCACTGAAAACTACACATTCCTCTTACTTTTTTTGCCAAGATAAATGGTGGTAAATAATTTCACAGTGTACTGTATGTTTCTTCAGCATTTCTTTATAAGTGTAGTGGGAAATACAAATAATCATTTCAGTTTCGATCCTAATGACATGTTAACATTAGACAAATGCAATCAGCCCACATAGGTTTACTGTCTGAAGTTTGCTTCTTCAGGTAGTTAAATAGAATTCAGTGCTTTTCTTTCCCTTTTATATGAATGAGTGTTCTGCGTTCTGATCTGTGATCTGAAACTCCAGCGATGGCTTTACTTCACTTACGCACGCAACAGTGAGTTGTTCTGTGAGTGGCTCACACTGGCCTGCCGCCGCATGGGAAAAAATGTCATCAGAAACAGTATTTTTCATTCTGTGTTATTTTAATGTCTTTTCACACCAGGTTATTTTTGCTGGGCAGTTGTGATTTTTAACACATGAAAACTTGCACTCTGATACTTTCTATTAGTAATCACTAACTGCAAGAGGACAAAGATAAAGAAAATGGTTCAGTGGTTTAGTAAGAGAGGAAGGTATCATTTGTCTTTTAGCCGTTCCCCCTCAAAGACAGCCCCACAAAAAAAAAACTTAAAGCTGAAACTCTGCAAAGCAGCCACTGTGAGTGTGGGTGGAGTTTGAGATTCTGCTTCAGCTCTGAGCTTTTGAGCGTTGAAAGGAGGAAACAAACAATGAGTGACCATGAGCTGTGACATGTTAAATGTCATTAATATGTATGTTTTCCAAAGATATACATGTATGTGAAACTTAGACTTCTACAAATGACAACTGTGATGCTCCCAAAAGAAAATTCCTGGCCGAAAGTGAAATTTAGGACACGCTGGCATTATATTATCATTTATGTTACCATAAAAATAATTTGTAAACCTTTTTTACTCTCTGTTATAAGTCAGTTTAAACTTCGTTTTTTCCCCCACTTTCTTTTTTGCAGAAAACCAAAAATGGCAGAAAGCCTGAAATTTGGGAGCATTCCTACAACTGTCGTAGAAATACTGAATGTTACTCTAAAATTACCCATGAGATATTAAATTTCATTAATAAACTTGTTCCAACTTCTCAGTTTTTAAACTGCTTACTCTCCCAGCCCTAGTTAAGGTGCAAATAGTGTGAATTTCACATTTCATGAAGCAGTTCCACATTTCTCATACAACTCATACAATGTGTCATTGAATCACAAATGTTTACTTAATTTAGAAAATAAGTAGTGACAATTCTTAGGGTTATACATCGGTTTTCAGGATTTTTGCTATGCATTTACCCTAAAACAATGGGATCTAACTGCTCATTATGAGGGACAGGGAGCAGTCACTTCGTGCTCCAAATGTAGGAGTGTGGCTAAAATAACGCTTCGCCTATGTGTTTGTTCCAATTTTCAACTTCACTTTATAATAAATTAAAATAATTGTTTTTTGTGTTTTTTTTGTTTGTTTGTTTTGTTTTTTCTTTTCTCTTTAGGGATTAGGGTTTGGGACAGCCACGTCCCAGTAGTACTTTATAAACAATTATTTTGTATACATTTGCTTTATTACTATCTCGATGCCTTGAGTTTAAATAGATCATAACATGATCCTGGTAAACAAGTAAAGTCTCAATACTTTTTATTTATTTATTTAGTTAGGCAAATAAATAAATGTGAGACCACAGTTTGAACTAATTCACTACAATGGTTAGTATGCAAGTGACTGTGACTGAAATTTACTCTCATCTTTTGTGTGTTTGTGTCTGAGCAGGTGGACAGAATGGTTTTAATATCCCGCAAGTGTCCCCGTGTCCTGAAGTGGGGGCATACCTGAAGATGACTCCAGAGGAGCTTCACGCCCTGGACCCCAAAAACATCCAGGGCTATGCCCGCCGCTTGCTCTGTGACGCTTACATGTGCATGTACCAGAGCCCCACCATGAGCCTCTACAAATAGATGGAGAGAATGGACAGAAGGTTTGGGAATGAAGCCAAATAGGAATGGAGATGTACAGAAGGGGAGAGAGAATTGGAAGGAGAGAGAGAGACGGAGATAAAGACAATAAAATGCTGACAGGTGAAGAGAATAAATGATGTGAGCACACTGCACAACATGCCTGCTCTCTCGTGACATTGCAAAGAACCAACACTCCCTAACCTGTTGTATCATTTATGCCTGATTCTCTCTGTATATAGTCAAAGAGTATGAACAGGGCAAGGGGAACGGAAAAAAGCTGATTTGCACTGTTTTTGTGTGTGCGTGTTCTGTATATGTATGTATGCGTGTGTGTTCGAGTGCTGTTGTTTCTGTCCTCTGTGTCGTAGGCCGTGGACAAACACCAACCCTCCAAAAAATCCATGGTGACTCGGTTTTAACACCCCAGTATATGACAAAGAAACTGCTGTAATAAGTACTCATTTGAAACGCACCTGTAACAGGTGATCTATAGCACATCTATACCAGCCACTCAGTGTGCAAGGGACACGACTCCTCCCTGCTATCCTGCTGAATGGATGGACATGTCTCTCTCTCTCTCCCTGTATAAATGGAACAGGGCTCAACCAAGAGTCCTCATCCTTAAACCTTTGTACCTATAAACCCATCTATAAACGCAAATGCACGGCAGATCTGTCGACTTGTAGTTTATGATACCTGGTGTCTCTGCTACTGGTTTCAGCCTCCATATTTAGCTGTGATGTCCTTGTCCTGTGTACCAACCTACAGCACAGTATCGGTGTATGAAAGCTTGAAGGAGACACTTGGCTTGACGTGCCTATTGAATGGAACTGAGATACTGTCATAAAGCACACAAGTATTTTTGAATACAGTTTGGTAACCGTTGGTGATTTTTCAGCCTGGAGTATTGAATGCTTTCCCCTTTGAGCTCGGCCTGTAAGAGAGGAATTTAAAACAGGTATAATTGGCGTTACCTGCTTCTGATATAGGTATATATGCATATAATGTGCTCTAAATTCATGCTTATTTTAATACCAGCGCAATTATTGCTCTTTAAGTATATCAATATATGTGAGGGTGAATGCACCACCAAACCATGCTTTGGGGTCCCTCAGGAGAATAACAATTTCATCTCATTTCATAAATCAGTCCTGGGTCATAAGATTCAGCGAGAAAATGCAAATGTTTTTGAAAGTCTTTCCATCCACACATCAAAAGGCTGTATAATTTCTTGCAAATAACAGTGTAGACATCAGCGGCTTCACTCTGGTGCAGTACTGCAGTGAAAAGTCAATGTTATTTTTTCTACTAAGGAAAAATGAATTGGATTGGTGACATGTATCTTGTAAAAATCAGCACTGTATAACATACACATGCCATCATTAATGAGCCTCAATTTTAAGGCAACTTTATTAGTTTTTTTTTGGCAGTAATTTTTGCATAAGCCACACCCCCCCACCCTCAGTGTCTTACATTCAGCAGATAAACAATAGTTGTACATAAAATTGTGTAAAACATTTGTGTACAACTGTGGCTTTACACTCGATAAAGCAAGACTAACTGTGCTGTCTCAGGCTGTGTTTGTTACCAGCATAAAGTGACAAATCACATTTTTATTTTTTGCCTTTGGTGGTGGATGTTTGGATGTTTTTAGAGCTGTGGGGGCACAAATCTGTGACCAGATTAGAATTCATTTTTGTTTTTTGTTTTTTTGTTTTTTTTTTTGTTTTTTTTTTCCCCTCCCCAAAAAGATGCACTGTCATTGTGTTAACATGGCAGCTTAACTTGAAGTTAACACCCATAATCTCCGCAAAAGCAATGCGTCTGATCTTTTATTCTCACACAGGCTTGTTCTGCTAGTTTGATTATATGTTGTTGGTCATGATGTACATGGCGTATTCATATGACATGAGTTGGAAGTGCACATGCAGGTCATTACAAGGCACAGGTTCGTTCAATTTAATGAAATGTGAGTCAGTTTCTCATGCTAATGTGAACCTTCAAGTTGGAAAGATCAGATCTAAAAAGTTGAACGTAGCCTTGGACTGCCGCAACTGCCAGGGTTCAGTTGCTGTCTCCTGAAAATAAGGCAAAATTACCACATGGAGCCCCTTCAAAACCCTTATTTTAACCAAACATGCAGTTGGTCATATCGCCCAGTCCTAAATATTCAAACATTTTGTGGGTTTTGGAGTGTTGATCTATGATCAGTTTTTGTCTTTTATACTTAAATGAATTTTTTCCAGACTGGTCAGCTTCCTCACATCCATATGATCATATTCATTGTGTTAAACAGGATAAATACTTCACCCAGGATCAACACTCCAAATGTTTCCAGAAAGGTTTTCAGCTCATTCCTGGATTCAGCATCACATGATCATCACTGAAGTAGTAAAGCTATCTAGTCATGGCATAACCTGTGAAGGTATTGACACAAACTTGTGTAATGGCCACATAGACCAGGCATTGCTCATTACTGCACAGCTGAAGCTGGTGAACTGTACAGGCTGGTGATGGAGCTTTCATGTTCAGGGAGAATGGGCTGTAACTGGTGTACCTGTTTAAATCGATCCCTGGTTAAGTTTCTTCTGTTTGTGCTGTTCTTGTAAATGTTAACTAAATTAAAACCCTCTTTTGAAAAGAACGTTTTTGTGATGGAGTGATTTTGCTTATGTGGCTGGACATATGTTCATTATACAGTGCTGTGCAGAAGTCATTTAATTTCTAATCAACATATATATTACATGTTCAATAAATGATTGTTACTTATTGTTCAATGTCAGGAAAGAAAAAAGCAGAAGTAGTGAAACAAAAATACACAAAAGCGCTTTAGTAAAGGGAATGGTTCCGTATATACAGGCTAGATAGAACCATATTAGGCTTAAATGGTTCTTTAGATTGATTAACAACAGTCTTATATAAGAATGAGTTTTTACAAACTAGATACTGTAACAAAAAAAGAGCCCAAAGAAAAAATCTCCCAAAAAAAAAAACTTCACAGGAGAGGGCAAAAACAGCAGGAAGGTCCTGGGTGCGGTTCCCTGTCCGGGCGACCTGGGTCCTCTCTGTGGAGTCTGCGTGGGGTTCCACTGGGTGCTCCGGTTTCCTCCTACAGTCTAAAGACATGCAGTCAGGCTAATTAGATGCACTAAATTGCCCCTAGGTGTGGATTGGCGACACGTATCTTGTGAAAATCGGCACTGTTTAACATACACGTTGTCATTAATGATCCTCAATTTTAAGGCAACTTTAGTATTCTTTTTTTTGGATGTTATATGTACTGGAAAAAATAAAACTAACTAAAATGTGCAGTAATTTTTGCATTTTTTTTTCTTTTTTCCAGTTCTTTCCATTTATCTTTCAGTAACATTCAGCAGATGAACAATAGTTGTACATTAAATTATATAAAACATTTGTGTACAACTGTAGCTTTACATTCAATAAAGCAAGACTAATTATGCTGTCTCAGGCTGTGCTTATGTTGCCAGCGTAAAGTGACATCACGTTTTTTATTTTTTGCCTTTGTTGATGGATGTTTGGGTGTTTTTAGAGCTGCATGCGTGCAAATCTGGTCTTTTCACATCAGATTTAAACTACTTTCCTGTGTGGTCGTATATCAGATACACATCCATTTGATGGCCATGTGACCAGATCAGAATGCATGTTGTTTTTTTTTGTTTGTTTTTCCCCCAAAAAAGATCCACTGTAGTGTTAACATGGCAGCCTAACTTGGAGTTAACACCCATAATCACTGCAAAAGCAATGCGTCTGATCTTTTATTCTCACGAAGGCTTGTTCAGCTAGTTTGATTGTATGATGTTGGTCACGATGTACATGGCTTATTCATATGACATGAGTTGGAAATGCACATGCAGGTGTAACCCACATGAAATATGGAATTACTAACAGGGGGCAGTCGTGGGCTGGAGGTTAGGGAGCTGGCCCTGTGACCGGAAGGTTGCTGGTTCGATCCCCAGGGCCGACAGTCCGTGACTGAGGTGTCCTTGAGCAAGACACCTAACCCCCAACTGCTCCCCGGGCGCCGTGGATAGGGCAAGTGTGTGTGTTCACTAGTGTGTGTGTGTGTGTGTGTGGTGTTTCACTTCACGGATGGGTTAAATGCGGAGGTGGAATTTCCCCGGTTGTGGGATCAAAAAAGTATCACTTAATCCATCCATCCATTTTCTAAGCCGCTTCTCCGTCAGGGTCGTGCTGGAGCCTATCCCAGCAGTCTTCGGGCGGAAGGCAGGATACACCCCAGACAGGTCGCCAGTCCATCGCAGGGCAGTTAATCTTAATCTTAATTTTAAAATCCCATATCATTAGAAGTAACATCCAAAAGAGGGCGCCACACACTGTCTGCGCGACAGTAGTAGTAGAAGAAGTAGCTTCTAGGGTTTTTTTTCCCCCCCTTTTCGATAACCGAGCCCTGTGAACAACGTCCTGCTACAGCTGAAGACTCCCGGTATAAAATTATTGCAAAATAACAGTAAAATGTTGAATATTGTCATGTATTTAGGCTAATAAGCTGTTCCCATGTTAGTATTTCAGCTGTAACCGTGAAGAGAAGCGGTTCCGTCGTGTATTCAGTGTTGAGCTCCTGTGAGTGAGAGAAGCCGTTTCTTTGTTCTAGTTTGGCTCTGAAAGGGGGAGTTCACCCAACTCCAAGTTTTGATGCTTTTGCAAGAGAAATAAAGAAATAAATAACCACTCGGAGTGATAAGAATGTTTTAGCAATTGAGTTGGTGCACTAAAGTGAGTGTTTATCTTTATTCGATGCTAACCGCTAGCTAGCATTAATCGCTAAGCTAGGGCTAAGCGGTTACCAAGAGCACTATTAGTCTAGTGAAACCTTAAAAAAAGAGTATTTTACGGCATTGTGTTGGTTGAATTTATGTATTTTGATGGTTTTGATGTAAGTGTGTTACTATTGAGTGTATTTTGGATATCAGAATGTGCACTTTATTAGTCTAGCTTTGTATTCAAACTGATGTTAAAAAAAGTTAAAAATACTGGTTACTGATAAAAACAGTAAAAATGGTAATACATGGTCATCGATAAAATAGTAAATGGTTACTGTTAAAAAAAAAACAATTCATATTTGGTTAGCCGAGTATACCCTAGTTGGTTGTAACTTGTTTAAAATGAAAGAGAAGAGTTCATGAGATCTCAAGTTAGTAGAGTACAGAGTAATTTATTATTCTGCATTTTGTGTAGATTGTTTTTTTTTTTTTTCTAGAGCTAGAGAATGTGTTGGAAACTTCTGTTATGGTGAGCCGAGGCCAGTGAGACTGCCGATGGTTGTTTAAGCGGTGTGGCCTACTGTTCGACTGCATGCAGAAAGCCCTTGGATTTCTCCAACTGATCAACCAATGGCAGATAAGATCTTGAGCACACCATTTATTCTACCCGGGTAGGTTTTAGACATAGTCAGAAGAAACAGCTTCAAAGGAAATTTCTTTGCACCAGGACACAACCTGAACTCCGCCTGTTAAGGGACAGTGTTTTTCCACATAAAAATCCATTTCCCAATTTTCCATTTTTCTATTTTTTCACAAAGCTCTATTTTATTTCTTTATTTTCTTTATTTAATAAATCAGCGCTGAATGTTTTATTGCATTGCTTTTGAAGCAATAAATGTCTTAATCCTTCAACTTCCCGTCAAGGTCCTCTGTGACTTTAAGGCGTACCGCTAGCCGAACCTAGCTCGATGTTAGTGTCACTTGTTACTAGTTTAGTAAGCACAGGTGCTACACAGGTCACAGGCACAGGTTTATTCCCATTAATGCAATATGAGCCAGTTTTTCATGTTAATGTGAACCTTCAAGTTGGAAAGATCAGATCAAAAAAGTTGAACGTAGCCTTGGACTGCCGGAACTGCCAGGGTTCAATTGCTGTCTCCTGAAAATAAAGCAAATAGGTGTGGATGTATATGTCTGTGTGTCTCTGCCCTGTGATGGACTGGCGACCTGTACAGGGTGTATCCAGCAGTCTACCTGATGACTGCTGGAACGGGCTTAGGCACTGCCCCCTCACAACCGTTTCTAATCATCATGAAATTCTCACACATCGTGAAGGACAGCTTGTTAATTGCAACTATAGTAGTTTAAGACTTCTTATCTGATCTCTATTAAGATATTAAAATTTGACATTATGTAACATAATTCTTTGATAGTAGCAAAAAAGTAATTCTATCTACCATAAAGGTATTTTGATACCAACCCCTACTTAAGGTGTCTGGCGATGACATGAGAGAACCTAATGAACAGCAGTTAAACTAATAAATGAATGTAAACATGTAGTGTTGTTGATACGACACTGTTGCGCAGCTGTCCTCTTCTTCACCTGACCCTAGAGGTCGATTTTCCTGCATGTCCATTACTGCCAGTGGCTTTGCAGGTGTGATGGTGCTCTCACCTGTCATCTAGGTTCATGTCGAATTAACATGGTGTCACAGCCAGGGCAGGATGACAGTTTGACCACATGGACTGGACATCTGGGACACATCTGTCCTGCGGACATAGACACCTTATCCAATGCAGGTATGTTGTGTTGTTTATGTTTGTTTGCCCCTGCCCCCAAGCCTGAATTCCTATGACTCTCAATGGCAGAGAGTCACTTTCAGAAGATGTTCAGGATGCATCTGCCTCTTAGCAAGCCCCCCACATGCTCATACACACACACTTTGCCCTATTAAAAGTTGCTGCCACTCATATCTGTCCTGGCTTGCTGAATGCACAAGTGCCACATGAGTATTTTGTCAGCCCAGCAGCTGGCACACAATGCCCTCTTGTAGCTTTATGCCACAGCATATGCCCGCCATGCGATATGTGCTAATTTAGCCCTGCGTTGGTACCTATAGCAACAGATGGAGTGCTGCATTGTCATTCTCACTCCCCAACCTGAGGCCTCAGGGGGACGGACGTGAAATAAAATCAAAACATATGGATCTCTCTCTCTCTCTCTCTCTCTCTCTCTCTCTCTCTCTCTCTCTCTCTCTCTCTCTCTCTCTCTCTCTCTCTCTCTCTCTCTCTCTCTCTCTGGGACATGTTTACAAAAAACTGTGGGTCTCTCAAAATTCAGAGCCTACAGGAATGTACACTGGTTGGGAATTCTCTATGCGCATCCATTAGGTACATTTTAATCATTTTTGTTATTTTATAAACAATAGTTATACAGCAGGCTACATTCATTTGAAAATGAATTTGAGCACTGAGAATGCTAGTCTTGTGCAGCTTCACAGCTTTCAAATAATTTGTTGAAAAACTGTATAAATAATTCAATAAATAAATAAGACACTTAGATGTGTCCAGAACAATAAGCAGAGCTGTAGATGATTCTAAAAGCTTCATAATATTGATCATTTTTACTCATTCAGCACTTTTCATGCTGGTGGCAGCTCAAAGTGCTTTACAGACAGGTGATAAAGCTTAACAGTAAAACAAGACATCATAAATTTGAATATAGAATCATATAAGAAAATTCCATAGATCAAATTTAAAAAATAAATAAATACCCTGAGACATAGAGTTTGACACGTTTTTAGATGCGTCTTTAAAGTGAGCGCTGAGCTTGGCTGTCTGAAAGGTGGAACTGAGTTCCACAGATTAGAAGCAGAATAACTGAACAAGACCTCTTCATGTTTTCTGTATTTTACTGCATTTCTTGGTGATCAATCTACGCATGAACTTACTAAAGGAATGGATCAGCAAAAATGCTGAAAAAAAAAAGTTTTCCATTTAGTCAATCAGCCAAAACATGCTTGTTAGTCTCATAGCTCCAGTACTAAAGATGTACAATTAGGACACAATGCATGTCAGGCCAGATCACCTACATTTGGGCTAAGAGGAAAATTGTGTAACTTTGAGTTTTTACTGGGCTGCTCCTTTAAAATGTCTTATATTTGCAATTATGTAATGGCTTATTTCTGTGCTTTGTATCTAGGTCCCAGCACTGACTCTGACTGGTTAGCTGAAGAGTATCTGACGTATTTGTAGTAGCTAAGACTACACACTCTGAGTGAACAGCAAAGTACTTTAGTAAGTCTTTTGGTTTAAGAGCATCTCCCACATGCCGTAAATGTAAGTTTGTATAAAACCCCCACAAATAATGAGAACAAGTGATTCTAAAGTTTCGAACTCATGTAAATACTATATACTAGCCACCAATGTATATATTTGAGTATATTTGGAATAACAAGTGTTATAAAATGATAAATAATACAGCTGAATTTTCTGTTTACACAAATTTGGCAACTTAACTGCCTCTAGATTTCATTACCTAAAAAGGGGCATCCTGGATTATATTTTAATTATAGCTTCCATTGTGATGTTATACATCTTCCCATTTACATAAGAAAGAAAGAAAGAAAAAAAAAAAAAAAAAGAAAATAAAAAATAAATATATATATATATATATATATATAAATAATCATATTTTTAGATATATACTGAGGAATCTGTTAAGAAGATGATGCAGGAGACACTGCACTTTAAGGGCTCTTTTATTAAACAAGCAGCAAGGGAGATGTCCACTCTGCACTGAACTGAGATAGCAGGCAGGTCATTTCTGGCCAGATGCTTTCCATTCATGATACAACACTACACTGCACCAACTACTTCACAGCCCAGCACAGAACAACACAAACATCGTATATCCACATCTCTCCTTCTGTGAGCATGGTTCCTCCCGACAGCCCTCCACCCTACAGGACACTACAATATATTCCTTTTTTTTTTAATGGTGACTCCAAATTTTTGAACTGTAGTGTGAACTGGAAATGCGCCTAGATTGTACTTGCTATGTCTACCAAATGCATACAGCTAAACATTTAGCAAAGCATTTCACTGCAATGCACCTAAGCTTGCAAGTCTTTAAGCCCTGCTCACTTTTGAACAGCACTTACTCCATGCATACTTATTATGGAAACAGACTAATAACACAGGCACTGAATGCGTGGTGTGATAACATAATTTTGCTCGTGGCAAATGAACACCTCATGATAGAAACTGTCTCCCTAGATTTAACACCCTGTTCCTAACCCTCCTGTTCCCAAGGGAAAAAAAAGCAGCGCACAATGACCCTCCTTCATCTTAAACGAAGGAAATCACTGTTTTCCTGTTGGCTGAGTGAAACTCTATTGCTTTACTAGGCCAAGTTGAGACAGAACAATTTCAAGCCAATCAGCCCTAACGCAATGTACCACTTATGATTCGCTTTAACTCCAGCCTGATAACAGCTTTTATGCTCGGCCTTCAAAGCTCAGATGATTATCTAGGTTATGCTGGGATGATCAAGACTGATAGCATTAACCTGACTGCTTCTAAGGTTCTCTGCCAAAGTCTTTCTCACCAATATGTCTTAATGTCTGTGATCAGACTTAACTCAATTCACTTGATCTATTTTGAATTTAAATATAGTCCACACTTTGAGACTGCTCAAAGTTAAGATCCTTTGGGGTGTCAAGAGGTTACTTGCAAAACGTGCATGATGTTGCAGAGGCCACGTTATGTTGTGTTGTGCACTAGTCAAAGCAGGGAAACGGCAACAAAAGAACCCACCTATACACATCAATATATCAGTATTGGTGTGCTTGTGATGTTCTATGCATTTAATTATGTACAGTGCAGATAGTATGGTAAAACACTGCTGCTCAGTTTTGAATTTAGGACAAATATATGGTAAAATAATTTCACTCTGTCTATTTTCAGTCCTGCTCTCCTACTTGTATGTGCCATTTTGTCCCATAGTAAATTTGTTCCCCCTCACTTGGCATGAGAACCACATTAACAGCACTTAGCTTGTGACCTTATGACCTCTTAAGGGCAAATCCTGGGTCATGGTCCAGGTTCACATAGCCAACACGGGGGCAGGTGTGACAGACAAACCAGAATCGAGCAGAACAGAACAAAGAGAACATCCAACACAGCAGATAACAAAGGCCAGCACCAGACTAATGAAAACACAGGGCTTAAATACAAGAGGGCTAACGAGGGTTCACAAGACACAGGTGGAAACACAGGTGAGAATAATCAGGGGAGGAGTCACCAAAACAAGGGGCCGGACTAGGAAACCAAAACAAACGCACATGAAAGATGAAAACACAACACGAACACATGGAGGGGCCAATCGTGACAGATAAGATGTGAGCAAATTTTATTTATTTTTTTTAAATTTCAATTGTTACTTAAAAACTCAAATGAGTACCCAATCATTAAGACACAATTAGCTAGTTATAAATTAATATAATTTAGACAGCTTGTGGTCATCGTTATTAGTAAGTCAGCACATTTACCTCTGCACTCAAGGGGAAATATTCATTGATGTAGCTTTCTAATGACCCACTTGTCCCAAAACTGTGACCCACTGGTGTGTTGCACCCCACAGTTAAAAAAAAAACACGGCTTTAGATCTTTTGCCATTTATTACTTCCATTACACTTTTTTCTTCATATCAATTTGGTGGGGCTTTATCTATGCTGACTCAAATCTCTACCACTCCTGCAGCCAAAAGCAGTGCTTCTGTATTTCCTTTTCCCTTTTCAGCAAGTGAAATACTGCTTTATATAAATTGGAAGACTTCCTTTGCAATTCATAATTGGTTCCTTAGAAAGTGTGGTTTGCTGCATCATAATGAGTGGAATCATTTCTGTTCACTTTTGAGGTCACCGTGCTATCTTTAGCCTATCACCAGTTCCAGAGGGTCCCATAAATGCCTAAGCCATTACACTACTTCCACCATGTTTCACAGATGAGGTTGTGTTCAAACTGTCTGATGTTTTCTTCTTATTCCACTTGTTAATCATGCTGGTAGTTATCATCTGTTTATCATCTGGTCTGCATGTTTAGCCATTAACATTCTACTCTACTGTTCCTACCCAATACCAAACATGGGACAAGCATGAAAGCAAAGCAAATCCTTCTCTCAGTTCAGGATAAAAGGGCAATATGTACCATCCCGGCGCTTCGAGTGAGGAGTCGTTAATGAGCTCTGAAGCAGATGCTACAGCTGGCTGTTTCCTCCTGACAAGCAGGTGTAGCCAAACTGCATATGCAGCTTAGACACGTAAAATATTTAACGTCATATCTGTCACCTCCGCCAAGTGTTTTTACTACACATCACCTAGGGGAGGGGAAAGGTGGGGGAGGGCTGAGACTGCCATAAACACATGCAGAACCTGTACACACACCTTAACGCTCAGATATCTTCTGCTTCTACCAGAGAGCATGTTATTTGGCGTGTGTACGGTGGTAAAAGCAGAGAGAAATGGGGTGTGACTCATGGTGGGACTGGGGTGTTAGCCGCCACACCTGCGCATTCCTCCGTTCTCCACTACCCCTCCCTCATTTCTCTCTCTCTTTCTGTATCTATCTGTCTCTCTCTCTCTTTGGCCCTCTCTCTCTCCCTCCCTCCATCCAGCCACCTCTTGTCTGTCTCCTTTAACACTGCATTATTTACAGGTGTTTACTGCAACATGGCGCAATCTGCTCTCCAGATAAAGTAAACGTGTGTAACAGATGCATGTTAATTCCGCCGGATGTTGCGAGGTAATCTCTAACTCCTGTGTACTTGCTTCATTAGGCTCTAATGCCAGGCAGCGAGTATCTCCATAGCCACTTCTCGATACAAAAATGAATGCATCCATGTGCATTAGTTAGCTTGAGCACCACAAAGCCATTCATTATGGATCTAATGGCATGGCCAAGATGGAGCCACTGATAAAGACATCAGACCCAATATTAATTTGTTGACAGGTCTGCTTAGAAGAAAAGTTGTACTGAACAGCTACACTATAGATCAATCAGCCATAACATTTAAACAGTGTCAGTGTTATCAGCTCCAATTAGCATACAGGTGCTCTTTGTTGTTCAGACTGTATTCCATCTGTTTCTCTGCACCATCACAGAGCAGGTATTATCAGGGTGGTGGATCTTTCTCAGCACTGACACTGAGGTGGTGGATCAAACACAGCAGCTGGAGCTTTTACTCACTGTCCAGTGCTGCAGTTGGCACAAATGAAGAGGAGAGCGGGTTGGTGATGGTGAGGAGGAGGCCCTGATGGTCAGTCTTCCAACAGCGTTCAGCAGGAAGGGGCGGCAGTCATTATCTCAGGAAGAGTAAAGAGACAAAATTAGTTCTGCTCAGGAGTATGACTGTTGGAAATATAATTTTTTTCCCCTGGAGTGTGACTGGTGACTCCAGCAGATCTAATTATAACAGCATAAACTAAAAGGAGAGAACCAGAAGGTAACATAGATATGAGAGTACCCTGAGACACTGGGATCCCCCCACTCCACCATCAACAAACCTGTGTAATCGTGTGAAGTGATGGGTCAACAGCATCAACATCTCAATTTACCATAAGCCTCTGTGTCCATGAAACACTGGATCTCCTGCCTTTATCTAAAGGGAAGGCTAATTATCAAAAGCTAAACTAAACAAATATGTTTTCAGTCTAGACTTAAAGGTTGAGACTTTGTCAGAGTCCTGAACATTAACTGGGAGATTATTCCACAATTTGGGGGCTTTGTAAGAAAAAGCTCTTCCACCCATTGAAGTCTTCTGAATTTTAGGAACCAGTAGAAAACCAGCATCCTGTGATCTGAGTAAACCTGGCAGTTCATAATGGGAAATAAGATCTTGCAGGTACTCCGGTGAGACCATGCAGGGCTTTATACGTCAATAAGAGAATTTTATAGTCGATACGGAATTTGATAGGAAGCCAGTGTAATGCTGATAAAACTGATAAAATTTTCTGGTTTTGGTGAGTACTCTAGCTGCAGCATTCTGAACTAATTGAAGTTTATTTAGGTTTCTGTTGGAGCATCCTGACAGCAATGCATTACAGTAGTCTAGCCTTTAAGTTATAAAGACATGTTCCAATTTTTCAGTGGCATGTAGGGATAACGCATTTCTTAACTTTGAAATGTTTCAGAGGTGAAGAAACGCTGTCCTTGTAATATTACCTATGTGTTGATTAAACGTTAGATCTGAACCAATCATGACACCAAGATTTTTAGCTACTGAACCAGGTACTACAGAGAAGTCTGCAAGATTTAACATTAAATCTGAGCGTTTATTCTGAGCATCCTTTGGACCAAGAAGGAGAACTTCTGTTTTATCTGGGTTTAAAAAGAAATAGGTTCTGCAGCATCCAGTGTCATATCTTTTACACAATTTTCTATTTTATTTAATCTGGATTTATCATCTGGTTTGGCTGATATGTACAGCTGTGTATCATCAGCATAGCAGTAAAAACTAATTCCATGTCTATTTATAACTAAGCCTAATGGTAACATGTATAATGTGAATAACAGAGGACCTAAAACAGAACCTTGTGGAACTCCATATTTCACTTTTGTATAATTAGATGATACATTATTTAATTGTATGAACTGAAACCGGTCAGTGAGGTAGGATGTGAACCAGGATAATGCTATTCCTGTAATTCCAACCATGTTTTCTAATCTGTCCAAGAGAATAGAGTGATCTATAGTGTCAAAAGCTGCACTTAGATCGAGTAGTACCAGCAAAGATACGTGGCCTTGATCGGAGGCAAGAAGAAGATCATTTCTTCTCTTAACTAAAGCCGTCTCTGTGCTGTGGTGGGGCCTAAAACCAGATTGGAATTTTTCATATATGTTGTTCTTATGTAGGTGGGAACAGAGTTGCTGGGCTACAGCTTTTCTAAAATCTTAGAAATAAATGGTAAGTTGGAAATAGGTCTATAGCTTGACAATTCGCTGGGGTCAAGATTTGGCTTCTTTATCAAAGGTTTAATCACTGCTAGTTTGAATGATTTGGGTAAATGACCTAGGCTAAGAGAAGAATTAATTATTGTTAAAATGGGTTTAATTATAGCTGGTAGTACTTGTTTAAATAAGTTTGTTTGAATCATCTCAAGTGAAATCTTCTCATCTGTTGCTGCAGAGTTTGTGTTGGTCAGCCTCTAATCCTTCATCAGTGGTCACAGGATGCTGCCCACAGAACGCTCTTGGCTGGACATTGTTTTGAGGGTTGAATATTATACAAGTTTAATATGTAGCCATATCACAGTAATTTTATGGTCCAGATAACTGTGAAGTTACAGTATGCAGTTGTTATTTTACAATTACATACTGTTAATATTGTACAGCAAATTATTGTGAAAGTACTGAAAGTATACTAGTTTGTCATTTACTATAATTTTACACTGAATTTTTACAGTGATTAGATTAGACTTCTAAAGATAATTAACCCTACTATTATTACCATTTAGTTATATCACCACTTCTGCAGGGTTAGAGTCTGTATAGGGACTGGCAAACAGTAAAGTAATATTATTCACGATAATTTTACCTCAATGTTTATGTTTACAGTTACTCAAAAAGCAAACAGACAAAAACCAGCCACCCACCCAGAACTTGCCTAAATTTAGGTCTTTCCTTGTCATTCTACCAATTGGACAATCTATGTCCCTTACATTAGGACAGCAGTTCAACCGTTAGAACAAGGGATGTGCATGGGTCCTTGAGTAGTCAATTAACTGTTGTGCTGTTAACTGAGTGTATGTATTCAGATACTCAAATAATCATTGTGTGTAAAAAAAACAAATTGTATATTGCTCAACTGAGAAACTAGAAATGAGTTTTAGGAGAATTTTTAACTAAGCAAAGAATTTGGGTGGCATCCTCCAGTTGAGTTAACTCAAGAACAGCAGTGTAAACAGTTACCTTATAATTTTAAGTAGTGAGTAGAATTGCCTCTCAATAATGTCTTCTGCTTACCATGCTACAAGCAGCAGCAGAGATACTGGTGTGTTGGCAATGCAGGAATGAGGATACCATGCCTATCAATGCCATGAACCTGAGCCAGCCGGAAATGGAAGCCACCCAGGAAGATTGGCTGCCACTGTGTACTTTGGGTTGAGAGCAGCAAAAACTGGAAACAACTCACTGCCCTCACTGACACTGGCTCATGTGGATCACTTCTACGTACAGGTGTGCTCCGTTGCACTGAGAGCAGCACACTTTCCAACTGGGAAGCAACAATGGTCAAGCTCCAGTCTGTCACTGGTGGCTGAAATGATGTAAGAAGTAGGTGAATTCTGGTCAAGGTAGAGGGCCTTGGAGTCAAGTTCTTGCTCATGTCTACATAGGATATGTGCATAATCACCTTGGACTTCCTCACAGTGGCTGGGGTCATCCTCAACCTCAGGAAGGAATCACTGGGCTTGGAGATGGGACAAGTGAACCTGATTGTGGGTGCCAGAGGTGCATCAGAGAGTCAGGGCTTCCCAGTAGTTTGGCCTTAATTCTCTTCAGGGGAAGCTGTCAGCTGAGGAGAAGTGTGCTCTTTCAGGTTGAAGGGCACTGCACCTTGCCCATTCTGGAGGAGCTGAATCCCTGAGGGCTGTGGGCAATGCACATAAGCAGCACCCTCTCCAGTATCGACAATACAGTGGACAACAAAGAATGTGGAAAGTGCCTGAGGGTAGTGCCGCCGCTACTGTTGTCACCCTAGTAGCACCAGACTCTGGAGCTCTGCTGCAACACTGAAGAGGACACCCATGGGGCTCCCCTACTAATCTGCCAGGGGTAGAGAAGGATGTCACAGCTAGAGCAGGGTATGCCAAGGAGCAGCTGCAACAAGGACACTGCTCCACAAGAGCAGGCCAGGATGCTGTCTGCCCCAGGGTTTTTATTAAGACTCTGTGGATTGCTGGGATGGCTAATACTTTGGAGTAGGGGTGTGTAGCATTAATCAGTTAATTGTAACTGAGTAGGGTGGGTTAGATGGTGTTGGAAGTGTCTACTCTCATGCCTGTTCTAGACCGATTTAGACAGACCTTTTATTTCAAGCCTTGACCCTGAAAGTTTCTCTCAGTTAAAAGCTAAAAGTTTACTTTTAACCTCACTTACCCAGTAAGTTTACTGTTGGAGAGCACTGTATGTACTACACCGTTTAAAATGAGCAGAGAGAGAGAGAGAATGAGAGAGAGAGAGAGAGAGACCCAGCCGTGCTCTCAGCTCTATGATGAGTGGTCCACCCCTTCATAGTGAGATAAATCTCATAAACAGCGCTTGTTCACACACAATAGCATCATTTCACGCTGCTGGCAGCTCCCATTGTGCACTATGGCAGGAGCGCGCGGGAGCCCGCCTGCCCGTGTGCGTGCGTGTGTCCGTCCTCCGCGCGCGCTCACGCCCTCCCGCCTCTTGGTCGTTTTCTCCCTGTCAAATCCGCTCGCGCCGTTTCCCGCCGTTTGCCTTCCCGATTAGATTTGCCATTTCCGCGCGCGACTTGGACTGTAGCAGTTAATAACGGTCGCCTCATTAACATGAGCGCCGGCTCTCGCGCGCCATCGATTATGACGTTCGGGTCTCCTCGCACGCGCGGTTTCATTAACGGCTCGCCGGTATGGATTGTTATTAATGGATTGTTATTAATAAAGCGCTTCTGCCGGTTCGGCGCGAGCGTTATTAATGGAGCAAATTAGCAAGGGCGGCATAATCAACTTAGAGCCCGCGCGGGCCGCGATCATCGACGCGGGGTTCGGCGGGGCGGACTGAGAGATCACCTCGTTAACGAAAGTTTAACGGTCATCATAGCACGAGCTGCCTGGCAGGAAGGTCGCCTCTGAATGTCACTGGCGCTCGCGATTGATTCGCGTTAAACGGAATCAATGTCATGTTTGGGGGAGAACAATAAGAGCTAATGGATGAGCCTTAAGCAGAGGCCAAAGAAACGTTTGGTTTTGACAGAGAGAGAGAGAGAGAGACAGAGAGAGAAGGAGAGAGAGAAAGAGAGAGAGAGAGAGAGATTTTGGGATGCTGATTGTTCAGCTGCTCTCATAATTCATCAGTGGTAAATAAGGTGGATGTCAGAGGTTTGATAATGAACACTGGCCTGCTGGATCTCTGCAATGGACAGGGGGAGCTGGAGACTGGCCAGGTAAGAGGGAGAAAGAGTGAGGTGAGAGACAGAGGACAGAGTGAAAGAGAGTGTAGAGAAAGGCAGGAGAAAAATATAAAGAATGAGAGATGGGAGAAGGAGGGAGAGACACAGAGAAAGAAAGACAGAGAGGGCAGCAGGAGAAAGAAAGATAATTGAGGAGATAGGGAAAAGGAGAAAACAAAACAAATGGAGAAGGATCAAAAGAAAGATAGAAAGGGGGGAAGGAGAGAGGGAGAAAGTGAGAGGGCAGAGGAAGAATGAAAGCAAAAGAAAGATATAGAGAGAGGGAAGAGAGAAAGTAGGGAGAGAGCAGGAAAAAAGAAATGGAGAAATATAGATATATAGAGGAAGAGAGATAAAGAGTGGGGAGAAGGAGAGCAGGAGAATGTAGCTTAAGTGCCCTTTAATGTAATCCAGTTTTCCTGTATTTTATTTATTTTTTTTTATTTAGTTTTTGTTGCTGTACCTTTTAAGACAGATAAATTAGCTCTGTTGTGATTGGCTGTCTGTATTTTGTCTCATTTAAAGAGCAGTCCTGGCTGAACCCCTTTTTATTACTTCAGTGTGAATGGGTGGGGCTGAAGTGCTGTAAGTTGAATAGGCGGATGGATATAAACCTGTGACATCACAAAAACAAAGAATTCAGAATAGGCTGTTCTTGCACCTTAGTATCCATGTATGGACTGTATGCAATGAGGATTCCACACACACACACACACTTTCTAAGCCGCTTCTCCCTCAGGGTCGGTTTTACATTCAGTTTTACATGAAATGGGCTCTTTAATGGTGGTGGTTATGAATGTCAGTCCTGGAGCAGTTTTCTGTACACTCACCTGGCCAAAACACATCAGGGGCTTGTTAATTAGTTAGAGGAACTCTCCAGCCTTTTTCACCATAATCTCTATTGGCCACATCTGTAGCATCGTGTGGATAACCATGCTCATTAATTTAAAGGCAGATCAGAAAAGATCACACTTGAAATGCGTTTATAAAAGAAGCCAATGGACTGGTGCTCCAGATAAGTACAAGGAAATGTGGTGGAATTACTGTAGCTGTTTGATCCAGATGTGGCCCGATGGACACTATGTTAAAAAACAAAAAAACACTGTTATTCCTTTAATGAATGAAGCTGAAGAGGAACATGATTATGGGAAAGCTTTACAGCCACACAGGTAAACAGCTATAAAATGTTTTTGTTGCAGTTGTTAAGCATCCAAATGCATCTCCCCCTTCATCACGCCATTCTTTGTGTTGGAACAGAAGCGAGCTTGTTCTCTGTAGGCCTCTTTCTTTTAGCTCTCTCCTCAATTCTTCCTCTCGTTTGTCTTTGTTCCAGGAGCCTGGACGCTCGCCAGCAGCGACAAATCCTCTTGATCCGTTACAAAGCTGAGGAACTTGGTCAGAGAACGTGAGTGGTGGTGGTGGTGGGGGGGGTATAGAGATGTGGAAATAGGAGAAAGGAGAGGCTGAAAAAGAAAGAGAGAGGGAGAATGAGAATGAGAGGAGAAAGGGAGAGAAAGACAAAGGTGTGGCAATAGAAGATAGAAAGAGGAGAAGGAGAAAAAGGAAAGGGGGAAACAGAATGATGTGGCAACAGAAGAAAGAGAGGGAGAAGGAGCAAAAGGAAAGGAAGAAAAAGAGAAAGAAAGACCAAGATGTGGAAACAAGAAAGAGGGAGAAGGAAAAAAAGGAGAGGGGGAATAGAAAAAGACAGATGTGGGAGCAGAAGAAAGAAAAGGAGAAGGAGCAAAAGGACAGGAGAAAGAGCAAGGTAGATGTGGGAACAAGAGAAAAGGAGAAGGAGAGAGAAAGAGAGGCAAGGAGACCATGAAAGATCAAGATGTGGGCACAGGAGAGAAGGAGAAAGAGAAGATGAGAGGAAGAGAGAGAGAAGAGTGATAAAGAGAAGGACAGAAAGGAGGGAACAAGAGAGCGAGAAATGAAAGGAGATAGAAAAAGGGATTTAGACCCACTGAGGCCTTTGCAGAGAACACCTGGCCTCTCTCTCTCTCTCTCTCTCTCTCTCTCTCTCTCTCTCTCTCTCCAGCTGGAGGAACAGCAGACGTTTCCATCCAGAGGAGTGTGAAATTTCACACTTGTTTTTCACAACACATCTTTTAATATGCACTGTGCTTTTTTCCCCTCCCTTCTTTTTCTCCCTCTATCTCTCTTTCTCATTCACTCCCTCTCTTTTCCTGCTTCATGTATGAATTCTTTTCGATCTCTTCGCCCCTTTGCCTGTCCTGCCAATCATGTGTGAGCGACAGCACGTACAATTTTCCGCCGCTGTTTGCACCCCTTAAGAGGAAAATTGCTTTGGCTATAACCTCTAGCTGGCGAGACAACAACAACAATAAAAAAGGAGAGAGAGAAGAGCTACAACTGTAATCCGTCGGGCCGCTGTCAGCTCCGTGGTCGGGACAGGCTGAGAGGAGAGAGAGATAGGGCGAGAGACACTTTAACCAACTCTGCTCTGTAATATGCGCACCTGGGCTTGAATGAATCTCGCTTTAAACATAACTGACTGCCATTGTCCTGAGATGACTGCTATGAGAGGTAGTTGTCAGATATGCTCCAGGCTTGCTGGTGGGAGTGTGTGTGGCGGATGGTCGTTTATTATATGTTGTGTGGTCTTCTGTCGGCGCGTGTATTGATTTGGCGGGGTCACTTTGATCGGAGCAGCTGACATTCCATTACCCGAGAAAAAAGGGCCTCAAAATAAAGAGGAATATGTTAAGGGACAAGCGGGCGGCGAGGTGCGATATGACTGTAATTAAGTGCAGGGGTGGCTGGTGCCTGCTGAAAGAGCGAGAGAAAGGGAGGGGAAAGGAGGAAAAAAGAGGAGGGCCGTGGGAAGCTATTGTCTGCAGGAGACGAGTCATGTTGCGCTGATATTATGCTTGACCTTTCCTCCACTACTCCTCTGTGCTCCAATCTCTTCGTCACCCCTTCTTCCTCGATCCTTTTTTCTCATCTTTTACTCTAGTCCTCTTCTTTGCTATTTCTCCTTCTCCTCATGCTCCACTTGCTCCTGAATTTGAGCAGGCAATCCCAAACTTAGTCGAGTGATGCAGGACTACAGCTGCTTTGCATTCTGCATACATACGGATGTGGTTGTAAATGCCATATATATGTACAAAGCAAACGTGCAAATTAGAAAATGCAACAGAACATTTGAAAATGCAACAGATCCAATAGCATAACAGCAATTCCAAAAAACAGCTGCAAATCCAAAAGCACGACAAATCCAAAAGCAACAGGGAGCTGTAAAGCCCAACGACAACTCTGAAAAGCACAACAGTGAGTCCAAAAATGCAACAGCAAATCCAAAAATTCATCAGGAAATTAAAATATTCAACAGAAAAACTGAAAGCACAACAACAAATCCAAAAACATCATTGCTAGTCCAAAATGCAATGGCAAATTCAAAAGTGCAACAGTCCTAGAAGTGTAATTCTAATAGTGCATAACTAAAACTGGCTTGCTTTGTACATTCTAAAAAGGCTGTGAACCAAAGCAAACTGGCCAATCTGAATACACAGCAGTAAAACTGAAGCCCAACAGCACTGCTGACACAAAACACATATTGACATACAAACCTTTCAAGTTTGTTAAAGTTAATTTTTCTTCTTGTATGGAGTTTCTATTGCAGTGGGACAACGTTTTCTCACAACAGCAACCAAATCCAAAAACATAAGAGTTTATTTGAATCTGCTGTCTTTGGTTTTGCAGTTGAGTGATTCCATACACATATTTGAGGCAATAAAAACAGGCGTGCTGCTGGATATTTCAAAATCTCCATTGTGTTTTGTGGAGAATCTTTCAGAATCTTAGCTGGGCTCTCATTGTCAATGTCCACTTCACCAAAATCTTTCAACAGCTTATGCTGTTTTTTTATGGGAAGAAAAAAAAGTGTTTCTGCTGCTTGAAAATAATGTGAGTCAAACAGGTTAAAGCAGCTGTGATGTTACATTTGATATTTCTGTCAGCTAAAGCTCGTCTTCTGGAGCTGGCTGTTTGGGAATAATCTGAGGGACTCATCTTTGTGTGTGTGTGTGTGTGTGTGTGTGTGAGAGAGAGAGAGAGAGAGAGAGAGAAAGAGAGATAGGCAGACGTTATTAGTGAAGCATTTTGAAGCCTACATCTCTTCAGTCTGTCAGACGCATAAGAGCATCACTTTATCATCGTTTGTCTGACTGGTGTCCCTATGGACTGTGTGTGTGTGTATGTGTTTGTGTGTCTGTGTAAGGGACACAGCGTAATAAGTAAACACAGTCGTTGGTTGCCTGTACTTTTCTACAAACGGTTATATTGTGGCATTTGAAAAAAGAAGTTATTGTATTTATTATCCTGTACATTATTGTGTGTGTATATTAGGGGTGCCAGACAAAACCAGTTAATTAAAAGCATGTTTTCTTAATGAAGATCTCAAAAATTACAGTCATTTCAAATTTTGGAAATTCTTCAACAACAGTAACAGTGATTCAATAGTTTCAATAATATTTTTACAGTATTTTACCATAATGATGTGTAATAACCACTGAAATAAAATTGTCTGTAAAAGGTGATCATTTCTATTTGTGAATTTATATTCTCTTTTGCATTAAAATACTGGATCTTTTATTTACATTTTTGTAAATACTTTGGTTTTTAATTTTTTTTTTGTCAAAAAATGGATATTGACCATTATATTTTACAGTACTTTAAAGAAAGTAAAGAATAGCTGTCCTTTCATTCAAAGCATTTTTATGAAACATGTTTTGAAGGTTCAAAAGGTTAAATGTAGGTTAGTAAATGTAGGCCAGTTTCTGCCACAGGGGCCTAGGCCACCAAGGGCCTCCCTGCTATCTCCCACTGCCAATACGGCACTGCACCGCTCCACCATGCTGGACCTTGTGGGTGGTCGGCCCACATGGCCTCCCCACGTTGACTCTTCGGGCTGAGCCCGGCTGGGTTACGTGGGCTTCCCGGCCACCAGGTGCTCGCCATGGAACACTACCCACAGGCCTGGCTCCCGGGGTAGGTCCCGGTGACCCTTTCCTGGGCAGGGTACATGATTTTTTGTGTATGTCCTGCATGGTGTGGCTTGGATTGCGTTAGTCTGGGTCTTCACTCCAGACCTGCTCCCCCTGGGAGACCCTACCAGGAGCGTATTGCTCCTGAAGACTTCTGAAGATCCCTAGACCACACAAGCCCCTCCACCACGACAAGGCCCTGATCCAGGAAGGCCCTAGCCTGGAAAAGGACGGCATACCCACTCCAGGTAAGGGGAAAGGACGTGCCCCAGGTGGAGGAGTTTAAGTACCTTTGGGGTCTTGTTCACGAGTGATGGGAAGAGGGATCGTGAGATCGACCGCAGACTGGGACAGGCGGCAGCAGTAATGCGGTCACTGTTCCAGACTGTAGTGGTGAAGAGGGAGCTGAGCCAAAAGGTGAAGCTCTCTGTTTACCGGTCGATCTACATCCCGACCCTCACCTATGGTCATGAGCTGTGGGTAATGACTGAAAGAACGAGATCGCGAATACAAGCAGCGGAAATGAGCCTTCTTTGTCAGGTGGTGGGCTACATGCTATTTGATAGAGTAAGGAGCTTAGTCATCCGGGAGGAGCTCAGAGTAGAGCCACTACTCCTCCGCATTGAGAGGAGCCAGCTGAGGTGGTGTTCCAGACACGGCCTACCGGAACAAGACCCCGGGGTCGTCCTAGGACACGATGGAGGGATTATATCTCCAAGTTGTCCTGGGAGTGAGCTGGATTAAGTTGCGGGGGACAGGGTCATCTGGGATTCTCTGCTCTCTCAACTGCTACCGCGACCCTATCTGGACTAGCGGTCAACGATGATGATGATGATGATGATGATGATGAGGTAACAGAATATCAGATAATATCAGTCTGAGGTGAATCAGTCTCCTCAGAGGTGAGTTGTTCTGCTTAGAGGTGAATTACACTCTTTAGAGCGGAATCAGTGAATTGGTCTTCTAAAGGTGAATGAATCTCCTCAGAAGTGAATCAAAGAATCAGTCCTCTTAGAAATAAGTCAGTGAATCAGTCTCCTTGGAGGTGAATTAGTGAATCAGTATTCTCAGAGGTGAATCAGTGAATCAGTTTTCTCACAGGTGAATCAGTGAATCAGTCTTCTCACAGGTGAATCAGTGAATCAGTCTTCTCAGAGGTCAAACAGTTTAGTTTTTTCAGAGGTGGGCGTACAGTGGATACTTGCATATATACACTACTACACTTGTGTTTAGACTGGAATCCAAGCTCTCATGAACTTAGATAGGACCAAAGTAACACTGATGATGGTAAACACATCAACCATAAATCAGTCAACAAGTTCACACAAACACTCGTGCATATATACACACAAGTGCTCTCTTGTCTTTGTGCCTTAACCCAAGAAAGCAGGGAATTCTTAAAGGGAAATTCCACCAATTTTTCAAAATGTATGCATAAGATGTGAACAAAGAGTGGTTTAATGTGAAATGTGCCTCAGAATCTGAATTGTTCACAGCAATGGTGACAGGAAACAGATGAAGGCTGAAGAGTTTTATGATCTTTTTACAAGATTTTGGTTAAAAATGTATTTTTATAATTCATGCAGGGTGTTTTAAGCATAAGTTTTCATTTTATCATTATTTTACCTTCTCAACATTACATATAAAACACATGTAGGTACACTGGTGATTCTGGATAGTAAATAAAATGGCTCTGTTTATGTTGTAGATGTCACTGCCTAGTTCTTGTCAGCACCAGTCAGTATGTTTCTCCACAATTCAGTCAAAATAATCTGAATGACTGCTCACACCCCAAAAACTGAACTATGCAGAGCATTTGAAAAATCAATGCAAATTGATGGAATTTCTCTTATACGTCTTTAATGATCATTCTGAATAGATGACACAATGATTCTATGTGTTATGATTGCTAGCACTACAGTACCAAGCATCTTACTGGTAATTGAGTTAATAAGACATTCACCTCAAGTTTCTTTATCTGTATAAGGTGTCTAGATCATCAACAGCCCATTGTACACAAGGGCGAAGACTTGAAGAGGCAGGTCATACATAAAGCACTGTGTTTAAGGTCTTAATTCAGCTGAGCATTAAAGGAAGACATGCTCAAACAAAAGAACTGCAACGCTCAGAGCAAGATATACACACTGCAAAAAACTGATGAATATTTGCTTTCGAGATGACACGCCATGATGCATTTGCTATGCAAATGAAGTACGTCCAGAGATGAATCGGCTCTAGCTTGTAAACTTAAAGCGGCAATTTGCATATTCATATCACACGTGACCAATAATAAGCGCGTCACCTGGAAACAAACGGTGCTATGTCAATGCAGGGCTCCAACATGGCTGATTGCGGTGCTTATTAACTTGTGAGAACTGATATCTTCAATTATTCACACAATATGTGCTTCCCCAGATGTATTGCGCTGCATTTTGACAGTAAGGAGTCGCAGAAGAAAGAACATAATGGAACAAATGGAGCCTGTACTTATTATAAAAGTGGTGTTATCAAGTGAAATGAGGCTAGAGAGAGAGAGCGATGCTATTACTTTAGCATTGTGTTCCTGTAATAAACCAGTCGAGACAGTGAGTTACACGTTCACCGCAAAGTCACTAAAACTTTATTATTCTTGCCACAAAAACCTCAGACATGAAGATATAGATTAAAAGTGTTGGGAGGAAAAAGAAAACCTCAGGCAGTAAAGTATTTTCTGTTCTTAAGCCTA